>NC_069499.1:1360160991-1360443491 GCF_027579735.1 Bombina bombina | reverse complement strand
AAACCACATTACAACAAAAGCCAGAAGAAATAAAAACTCAGGTACTGTACTTTTATAATATAACCAAGACTCACATGTGATAATATAATAACGTTGCTTAATAGCTGGCCTATATATTAGCTTTACTTCACTAAATAATAAAAAAGGAACAAGTTATAAAATTACTATACAAATATACATCAGCCACTGCTACATACTTTTCATGTTTTTTTATTTTATTTAAAAAAAAATTCCCCTATTACTCAAAAGCATAAAACAAGCACTTTGGAGGAGTATAGATGACACGGGTAATGGGAGTGGTCCGATACAGTCTTTGCAAAATACAGGAAAAAAGGATTAAAAAAAAAAAAAAAAATATGTAGTGTGCTATTTTATTTATGAGAACACTGAAGTATTTTGGACGTATCTAAATGCCGTTTTCAAACTTACTACCATTTTTTAGAAAGAATAAAGCTACTTTCCTAAAGGGATAGGAAAGTCAATATTAAACCTGCATGATTCAGATACAGCACGTAATTTTAAGACGCTTTTAAATTCACTTCTATTTTCAAATGTGCTTCGCTCTCTTAGTATCCCTTGTTAAAAATGAATACACACATATTCTACACTAGTGGAAGCTGCTGCTAATTGGTGCCTGCACACATTTGCCTCTTGTGATTTGCTAACTAGATGTGTTTATCTAGCTGCCAGTAGTGTAAAGCTGTTTCTTCAGCAAAGGATAACAAGAGAATTAAGCAAATTTGATAAAAGGAGTAAATTGGAAAGTTGTATGTTCTATCCAAATCATGAAATAAAATGTTGGCATTTCCTGTCCCTTTAAGCCTTGTGGCAGCAAGTCATAGTCCAAAATAAAAGCTGTGGGGTTTTTCCTGATCTGCCAGTGAGCTTACTGACACTTGGGTATCAGTTATACATAAACATAGAAAAACAATGTAACCAGTTTAAAATAAATATTTTTACCTTGAAAAAGTTAACATTTAATTGCCATTTTTTTTTAACGTCCCTTTAAAAACAATATAAATGACACTAGTGTATTTATCTTTCATGCTTTTTACTCTTCTCTTGGGTTATTTTTGGGCAATTCTCTCTCATCCATCAAACTGTTTAGCCAGCCCTCTTGCTCCGCCGCATTCTCCCGTCACTTGGCCAGTCCGCTTGCTTTGACGCTTTCTCCTGTCAAGTCCTCTAGGTTTCTCCTGTCACTTTTTTCTAGCACGTCCTGTCACTCCTTGGTTGACTAGTTGTAATGCTACATTTTTAATGACTCTGGTTCATCAGTTCTACCTCTACTCCACTCTCTCCTACATCTCTCTTGTTGGCCGGTTCCCTTTCTCTCACAGTCTTAAGTGTCAGTCAAGTTTGCCAGATCTTCATGTTTGCTTTCTCTGGCTTCTGCGTTCTTTTTGTGTGGCATACTTAACTGTCTTTTTGGCTATCCAGTTTTTTTTTTTCCACCACTCTCATGTCAACCTCCAATTGCCCCTTGTTAACCAGCTAGGTTGCTTTTGTCTGCCTCTCTCTTTGTATCTAGTTGGCCACTTCATCAATATTTTCTGTCTCTACCTGATCAGTTAATTTATCATTTGGTTGGCCAATTCTAGTTCTGCACCATATAATCTCTCATATCAATATAGGATTGGCCCTTGCTTCATCTCCTCTATAACAGTTATTCACCATTCTCAGTTTCTCTCTGTTCAGACATTTTTCTTCATCTACCACTCATATCAATCTCTAAGTTACACTTCTCTTGATTCACCTGTCTCTGCCTTGTCACTATGTAATGAGTTATTTTTCATGTCTAATCATTCACCTCATCTGTTATCCAGAAACCTTTATTTGCTACCAATATTTGTTCTTCAGTATCTTTTGTGTCTTTTTGGTTTGCCATCTCTCCTAACTCTTTCTCTGAGGCCATGTCCTTTATGAGCTTGTTCTCCGAATCAAAATCTTTCCTATCTCAATCTCTGACCAATTATCTTACGTTACCACTGTCCTCTCGACCCATGGTTGTGCAATTTGCTTACTTTTCCACTCTCTATAATCATGCTCTTGTTGTACAGTTCTTTCTCTTCATCGTCTACAGACACATTCAGTTCATCATCTCAAGATTTGCCACACTCTGCTGCTACCCACTAACTGGTCAGTTATCGTTCTACTAATCTCCCCTGACAACTCTCGGTTGGAATATCACACTTTCAAGCCACTTAATCTTCAAACCCCTTCTCCCTCCATTCTACGTCAACTCACCGGCTTTGGCTCTGCGACCCGGTAGAGTTAGTCCATCCAGCTTGTCTTGGTCCGCGGCCATCAGAGGGCTGTGTGCGGATCCCAGAGGGATCTTACAGGCCGCGCATTACACCGGCCTCCCCTATCACCAGCCTTTTTCCCCACCAATCACCCCTTCAATGGTTGATAGCCTGGCCTCCCCTTCTCACAGAATCTGTAACTGGCTACGCGCTATCAGCTACCTTTATATTTCAAGTTCAATTCCCCCACACTGCACTATCCAGTCTCCCCTATTGGTATCAAGTGCCCCCTCTGTCTGCAGTCTGAATGCTCTTGTCTATTAGGGTCTCTGGCCTCGCTCTTTCTACGTATTCGCATTCAACTTCTGTCCTGATTGCTGGTTTACTCCACTCGGTTTTTTTTAGGGTCCCTATAAAACCATCTCTGTCTCTCGGGCCGCAATCCCCTGGCTTTCCTATGGATCACATACGGACCCTGATCGGATGTTTCAGGCCTCCCAACCCGCACAAAAAACCGGAAACTCAAACAGCGCACCGGAAGTCAGCTGGACACATACCACCTAACTATAGGGGGCGACGCATATTTTCCATGTGGAAGCTATATATGTTAGGTGAATACTGCTATCATAAATCAAAAATTATATACAAGCAACTATATGAATCACCCTAAAAGGAAGAATAGGATACCGAAAATATGATTCCCCCTTTTTAGAAAATAGTGCAGTCCATAGATTTAATAGCCGACTGCGCCGTCAGACGAGCTCAGTGAGAAATTACGTGGAGAACCTTTACATCGATTAGAAAAGGAAGCGCAAATATCATAGGCATATGTTGCTACATATGATAGAACAGCCAGAAATATATTTTGCCTTTCTATATGTTTCTTTACATGGACTTCACAATAGCAGAGATTAGAAAAAAAAACTTGTCCCCCCCATACCCTGGCAAAGCACTTTGGGAAATGTAGTTCACTTAATAGTAATTTCCTAGCGTCAAGGGTGATTTAAAGGAACACTCATCTTTCCTGCATGGACCACAGACCAAGTTAAAGGGATACTAAACCCATTTTTTTTTTTCTTTCATGATTCAGATAGAGCATGAGATTTTAAGCACCTTTCTAATTTACTCCTATTATCAATTTTTCTTTGTTCTCATGTTATCTTGATTTGAAAAAAACAGTACTGTAAGCTTTAGAGCCAGACCATTTTTTGTTCAGCACCTGGGTAGCACTTGCTAATTGGTGACTAAATGTAGCAAACCAATCAGCAAGCGCTACCGAGGTGCTGAACTAAAAATGGGCCTGCTCCTAACCTTTTATTACTGCTTTTTTAAATAAAGATAACATGAGAACAAAGAAAAATTGATAAGGGATGTTCTAATTTATGTTTTGCATATTAAGATAAGTCAAAATTGTGATGTACAGAATTAAAAAAATACATTGTCTCCAGCCGTTTTGAGACAGGTAATGTGTCTCCTTTCATTGCCTTTTGCATCTCATAGAGTGACTGTCGATCATGTTGGATAGCATGTTGGCATACAGCTATAATCCGTTCCCTGACATACGCGGTTTGTCTTTTCACAATAGTTCAAAGTGCCAGTTTCACAGTCATAGCCAGTACTCACTATTGTACAGAAAAAAAAGACAATCATACCCTGAGCCAGTTTGCCCCTTTTAACTGACTTTATCATTTCAATATTTTTTTCAGTAAAAAATATATTTAAATGGTATTCAAAAAAGTGACAACTTTCTGTCAAAATTCATTAGTGCATGTTAATTGGGTGAACGTCAGTTTCCGCTCAAGACCAGCAGTTATCGGACAAGTCGCTAGCAACAAACCCTATCCATTATCCGATTGTTGTACATCCGGTGACCTCACAGAGACACGGACCAATCAGATCATGCATTAACGGCCGAGGACAGATACGCTCCAGAGAGTTCTCTTCTAATCAGAGCCTCAGGCGCCGCAACAGCCTCTGGGAACCATGAGTCCCACAACATGCTTTTAAAGGTTCTCGGACAGAATGCATGTAATAATCTGACAGACAAATGTCAGTCGGATAACAGTCCGGTCTGTCCGAGAACATTTAAAAGCACGTTGTGGGGGATGGGACCCATGGTTAGGTTCCTAGAGGCAGTTGCGGCACCCGAGGCTCTGATTAGAACACAACTCTCTGGAGCGTATATGCCCTCGGCCGTTAATACATGATCTGGGTAAAGGCGCTGCTCATTTTATCAACCACGGAAGGATGAAAGGCTGAGTGGACCTCACCGGGGATCGAATCTGCAACCCTCAGGTTGCTATAGAGCTCAGCCACAGTGCATTAGCATGCTGGGATATCTGTCAGGCTTGGGTTTGTTTCTAGTGCTTAGTGTTCTCAGTGGCACTTTAAAGGGAAAGAAAACATCTTGAGATTTTTATATAAAATGTTTAGTTATGCATAGGACAGAAAACATCTTGAGATTTTTATATAAAATGTTTAGTTATGCATAATAAAACAACTTTGCAATAAACAGGTAGCCCTCAGTTTACGCTGGGGTTAGGTTCCAGAAGGAATGGTTGTAAATCGAAACCGTTGTAAATTGAAACCCAGTTTATAATGTAAGTCAATGGGAAGTGAGGGAGTTAGGTTCCAGGCCCCTCTCAAAATTGTCATAAGTAACACCTAATACATTATTTTTAAAGCTTTGAAATGAAGACTTTAAATGCTAAACAGCATTAGAAACCTAATAAAATAATCACACAACACAGACGTCACTTGCATTTTTCTGCAAACAGTTCTTTCTATGCATTCCAATCTGGACTGATTTAAAGACAGGAAGATCTTGTTCCTTTGGAATCTGCTCGATAGCTCAGGTCTGGTTAAACTGATTAATTTCAGCTTGCTTGGCTTTGGTGCAACACAAGCGGAGAGCTCCACCTACTGGCTATTTTAATCAATGCACTGCTTCTCAATGCTTTTCAATAGCAGACTGGAAAAAAAGGTTGTTATTCTGAAACGGTGTAAATTGAACCGTTGTAAACTGAGGGCCATCTGTATTTGCATTATTTATTTTGCCCCCTTTTCATGTGATTTAGCTCTGAAAATTTCACAATTTCTAAATCGATAACATGAAAAGCACCTGCTGACTTCTCTAGGCTAAATATGTTATATATCTTTAACAGAGTATTTTATGACTGTGGCTAGCCTTGTAGTCAGCAGACTAAAGCCCAGTTTGGCTGCTGCATATAAGGCAAACGGTGGGTGGAGTTTGGCTATTAAAAAAAAATTGCAGTAAAAAGTATGTTAATTTGCTTAAAAACATTAAGACTTAGCTGATATGTTATTCTACAGCAACACAACAGAATGTCTTAAATTTACAAGGTGTTTACTGTCCCTTTAATTATGTCTGTTAATTGTTTTGTCCGGGGGGGGGGGGGTTAAAGGGTCATTATAATAAAACATTTGTTAAAGCATTTAATTTTAGACTAGTGACTCTGCACCTCTACTTGTTTAACCACTTTAAAGGAGTTAAACACATAGTTAAAGTACCTTTGGGACCCTCAGAGACCTGTGGGTCTCCAACAGAAATTGTTACTGACCCAATTAGCCACTCTAGTTGCACAATGCTGCTTAACAACTAGTGCTGATTGGGTCAGAGGCAGTTTTACTTTAATTATGTGTATAACCACTTTGCAATGGTTAAACACATAGCATTGCAGGGTAGCTAGTTTTAAACTGAAATTTTGGGTTGGGTATTATTTGGATCATACAGAGTACCCTATGTGGTACCCCACTTTTATTTTTCAGTAAATTGATACAATTGGTCATTTATCCTGTTGCCCAGGGAAAGGCGCCCGGCATTTGTGGAGTCGAATATATATCCTCTGGGAGACTCAGAGACTATTTATTTAAACAATGAAAAAACTATGTGGCGCTTAACCTATTGTTTGTTTTATCAAGGTGTTAATCTGTTCTTGTAACATTCAGACTCTGCTGATATGTTAATCTATGTTACAAGGTAATTACTGCCACTTGATTGCAGGGCTTGTCAATTGCTCCTATCTTAGGGTGTCCAGGGTCATTTTAACCCACCAACCTTTTTAGGCGGTGAACAGGCTAGGAAGCAGTGGTCTTATGACTGATGCTTCTTATATTTTGGTTGCAGGTTTGGATGTGCGAGCATTCACCTCATGTGCAGTAAATGCAGTTTTATAAATGAGCTCCTAGCCATTTAGCCACATGAGCTACAAGTCTTTTTGTAAGTTTCAGTCATTTCTATATGAACGTTAATTTATGACTGTTACAGGTTTAGAGCATTTTGTAATATGCTTGGTTAATTTATGTTCGTTTCACATTAAAGGGATAGTCTAGTCAATATTAAACTTTCATGATATAGATAGAGCTTGCCATTTTAAGCAACTTTCTAATTTACTCTTAATATCAAATTTTCTTCATTCTCTTGGTATCTTTATTTGAAAAAGCAAGTATGTAAACTTAGGAGCCGGGCCATTTTTTATTCAGCACCTGGGTAGCGCTTACTGATTGGTGTCTACATGTTGCCACCAATCAGAATTACATTATTTATTTTGTCCCCCTTTCCTGTTGTTCCATTCTGAAATTGTGAGCATACAATGGAAGTGCTGAACAAAACCATTGGCTGCACGCTCTAGTGACCTCTATTTATAACTGTTCCTAATTGGCGACAGCAGAGAAGGTAACCTACAACATGGCAGATCTCAATATTTTATAGACACTAAAACTTTACACTTATTTGGTCAATATTTAAACAGATAATGGAACTCTAAAAAATACATCTTCTTGTTATTCTCAGGCTAATCCTTTTTTTTTAATGCATCATTCTATCTAGTATTTATTTAGGGCTAGATTACGAGTGGAGCTATATCGCGAGGGGCGTAAATACAATCGTGGTGTTCTTTACGTTAAAATCCATATTACAATTAATTTGTTTGCGCGAACTTGCGGTAATTTAGCAATAATGTACGCTCTTATTACAAGTTAAAAGTAACTCCGATTGCTTGAACCAAATCGCATTTACCACTCAAACTTTTGGCGGTGGTCCTTCTTGATTCCAGCAGAGCTCTATCTTTTTATCTTCATCGCCGCGGTCTTCATCCATCTTCTGATCTTCATCAACAATCCTCTTCATGCGGTCACCAACCGCTCACTGAATTATTATTTTTTTGGGTGTTTTTCTTTTTAAGATTAGGGTTTTTATTTTTAATGTTTTTCTGGGCAGCAAAAGATCCAAATGCCCTTTAAAGGGCAATGTCCAGCCAAATGCCCTTTTCAGGGCAATTTTAAGAGTAGTTGTTTCTTTTAGATAGACTTTTTGTTTTGGGGGGGTGGGGGGTAAATGTTAGAAGGTAGTAGGTTTGTTTTGTTTTTTCAGAAAAAGAGATAATACACTGTAGGGCAATGCCCTACAAAAGCTCTTTTAAAGTGAAGGTCAATTTTGACAAATTAGTGCCCGGTTTTTAATAATCCTATTAAAAACAAGGGCACTTTAATTAATCAAAATTGACATTTCAAGCGTTTTCTTCAAAAACTTACCTTTTAATCCTGATAGCTGCTCCATCGGTTCCCCCGGCCGTCGGAAGCCTCTGCTTACGTCAGAAATTACAAATCCGTCTTCCTCCAATCGGATGAAGCCGGATTCGTAATTTTGGACCCGCGAAGAGGGCTTGCGACGGGCGGAGGAAGCGCTGCAGAGGCTCTCAGAATTAAAAGGTAAGTTTTTGAAGAAAACGCTTGAAATGTCAATTTTGATTAATCAAAGTGCCCTTGTTTTTAATAGGATTATTAAAAACCGGGCACTAATTTGTCAAAATTGACCTTCACTTTAATGGTTATATTTGTAGTTTAGTGTTAGTATATTTTATTTTTTTTTAATTTTGGGTTGTTTTTTTAAGTGTGATTTTAGAATATGTATAACTCTTTTTTTAATTTTGGTAATTTTTTAGGATTTTTTTTAGGACTGTTAATATTTTGTGTTTTTTTGAGTAATAGTAGGCTTTTTATTTTTTAATTCATGTTATTTTTTTTTTCGTATCGCTAAGGTTAGTTTTTTTATTTTTTCAAGTTAGTTTATATTTTTGTTTTTTTGGGTAGTTTCTTTTTGTAAAAGTAAGGTTAGTCTGTATTGGGGTAACTTAGGGGGTGATAGGTTAGGGGGTTTAGATGTTAGTGGGTTAATTTGAGGTGGGGTGTGTGGCGGTTTAGGGGTTAATACTGTAGAACGTTACTTTGCAATGTGGGGGTGTGGTGGTTTAGGGGTTAATAGTGTAGCGGGTTACTTTACGATGGGGGTTGGGGCGGTTTAGAGGTAAATAGTGTAGTGGGGAATTTTCAGTGGGCTATGTGGCGGTTTAGGTGTTATTACAGTAGGGGTCTTATGGCGATTCGGGTTAGCGCAAGAGTATGGGTGTTAGGTTTTTATCCCACACATTTTTCTCTCTCCATTGAAGTCAATGGGAGAGTACGTTAACACAATTGCAATATTCTAAGTTCTGTTCTTTGTGCGAGTCGGGTTAGCATTCAAGCGATAAACATTTACTTTAAACTGCTAATACAAGTGTTACCCGTCTCATGACTCGCGCAAACAGCAGGAGTCGAGCGGTGTTAGCGTGCGAGCGGGAGCGGTAATTACCGCTCTACTCATTATCTAGCCTTAAGTGTTTGATGTCCCTTTGACTTTCCCCTTATCTATCTCTCCTGCTGAGGACAATTAGGGGCAGATATAAAACAATAAAACAGACTGTGCAGACAAAGCTTACTCCTATATCCTCATACATACAGTATCTTGAATCTTTACCTTAACACTGGTATATTGCCCTCATCTTTTAAACATTCACTTATCCTACCTATCTTCAAAAATCCTCTTGATTCAACCTCCAACTCCAACTACCACATTATTTCCCTGCTCCCTTTGCCTCAAAACTTCTGAAAAACATAATTTATGTAAGAACTTACCTGATAAACTCATTTCTTTCATATTGGCAAGAGTCCATGAGCTAGTGACATATGGGATATACAATCCTACCAGGAGGGGCAAAGTTTCCCAAACCTCAAAATGCCTATAAATACATCCCTCACCACACCCACAATTCAGTTTAATGAATAGCCAAGCAGTAGGGTGATAAAGAAAGGAGTAGAAAGCATCAACAAAGGAAATTAGGAAATAATTGTGCTTTATACAAAAAATCATAACCACCATAAAAAGGGTGGGACTCATGGCCAATATGAAACAAATGAATTTATCAGGTAAGTTCTTACATAAATTATGTTTTCTTTCATGTAATTGGCAAGAGTCCATGAGCTAGTGACATATGGGATATCAATACCCAAGATGTGGAGTCTTCCACTCAAGAGTCACTAGAGATAAAGGGAATAAAATAAAAACAGCCATATTCCGCTGAAAAAATAATCCACAACCCAAAAAATACGTTTATTTTCATTTTTGAAAGACATTTTTTTTAAATCAAAAGCAGAAGAATCAAACTGAAACAGCTGCCTGAAGAACTTTTCTACCAAAAACTGCTTCCGAAGAAGCAAATACATCAAAATGGTAGAATTTAGTAAATGTATGCAAAGAGGACCAAGTTGCTGCTTTGCAAATCTGATCAACTGAAGCTTCATTATTAAAAGCCCACGAAGTGGAGACTGATCTAGTAGAATGAGCTGTAATTCTCTGAGGCAGGGTTTGACCCGACTCCAAATAAGCTTGATGAATCAAAAGTTTCAACCAAGAAGCCAAGGAAATTTTTAGTAGCTTCCACATAATATTTCAAAGCTCTTACCACATCCAAAGAATGTAAGGATCTCTCCAAAGAATTCTTAGGATTAGGACATAAAGAAGGGACAAAAATTTCTCTACTAATGTTGTTAGAATTCACAACCTTAGGTAAAAATTGAAAAGAAGTCTGCAAAACTGCCTTATCCTAATGAAAAATCAGAAAAGGAGACTCACAAGAAAGAGCAGATAGCTCAGAAACTCTTCTAGCAGAAGAGATAGCCAAAAGGAACAACACTTTCCAGGAAAGTAGTTTAATGTCCAAAGAATGCATAGGCTCAAATGGAGGAGCCTGTAACGCCTTCAGAACCAAATTAAGACTCCAAGGAGGAGAAATTGATTTAATGACATGCTTAATACGAACTAAAGCCTGGACAAAACAGTGAATATCAGGAAGTATAGCAAGCTTTCTGTGAAATAAGACACAAAGAGATTTGTCCTTTCAAGGAACTTGCAGACAAACCCTTATCCAAACCATCCTGAAGGAACTGTAAAATTCTAGGAATTCTAAAAGAATGCCAGGAGAATTTATGAGAAGAACACCATGAAATGTAAGTCTTCAAAACTCTATAATAAATCTTTCTAGAAACAGATTTACGAGCTTGTAACATAGTATTAATCACTGAGTCAGAGAAACCTCTATGACTTAGAACTAAACGTTCAATTTCCATACCTTCAAATTTAATGATTTGAGATCCTGATGGAAAAACGGACCTTGAGATAGTAGGTCCGGCCGTAACGGAAGTGGCCAAGGCGGGCAACTGGACATTCACACCAGATCCGCATACCAAAACCTGTGTGGCCATGCTGGAGCCACCAGCGACACAAAAGACTGTTCCATGATGATTTTGGAGATCACTCTTGGAAGGAGAACTAGAGGCGGGAAGATGTAAGCAGGATGATAACACCAAGGAAGTGTCAGTGCATCCACTGCTTCCGCCTGAACATCCCTGGACCTGGAGAGGTATCTGGGAAGTTTCTTGTTTAGATGAGAGGCCATGAGATCTATCTCTGGAAGACCCCACATCTGAACAATCTGAGAAAACACATCTGGATGGAGAGACCACTCCCCTGGATGTAAAGTCTGGCGGCTGAGATAATCCGCCTCCCAATTGTCTACACCTGGGATATGCACTGCAGAGATTAGACAGGAGCTGGATTTCACCCAAGCAAGTATCCGAGATACTTCTTTCATAGCTTGGGGACTGTGAGTCCCACCCTGATAATTGACATAAGCCACGGTTGTGATATTGTCTGTCTGAAAACAAATGAACGGTTCTCTCTTTAGCAGAGGCCAAGACTGAAGAGCCCTGAGAATTGCACAGAGTTCTAAAATATTTATTGGTAATCTCGCCTCTTGAGATTTCCAAACCCCTTGTGCTGTCAGAGCTCCTGTCAGGTTTATTTGCCTTTTGTACTGTGCCTTTAAGAGAGCTTAACTATCTGGCAGTTATAAGTGCCTTCACCTCCCTTACTAAACTGCCTGATATTGCCTGGTGAACTTCTTTTACCTCTATTGGCTCCAGACTTCCTTCCTTTGCTGCCAGTTTTTTGTGTCTACTTCCTCCACGGCCTCCAGCACATCGCTCAGCTGCTCCTTCCAGCCGGATCTACTTGCGGTGACGTCACACGCCATCGATACCGCCTCACAGCTGATCTCTGTTCCGTGTCAGACATGCAGGCTGCTCTCTCGCTTCCCGGTTTGCAAACCACTTCCAAATTACTCACATGTACCGCTTTGTGTATACAGACTGTTTATCTCATCCATTTCTTCAATCTACATATTTTGGCCAGCATTTTTTATTATCTGCCATTATTTCTCTTTTTTTATGCAAAACTGTGTTAACACCCATTTAACTGGGTAAAGACGTTCTGGTTGTACTGCTGCATGTTTTCAGTGACAAGTTCACAGGTGGCAGCCATAGTACAACATAACGTTTCACCCAGCTATTAACTGCTTGATGTTTCTTTGGTTTGAGTTACGTTTTAGATTAAGTCATATTTTTAAAGTTAACTCTTACTGCCTGCTACACACCATTATTTTATATGTTTAATTGTTACACAGTTCCAAGTTACTAATTTTTGTATGAAGTGTCTCAGTAGCTGTGGTTCATATGTTAAACAAATCCACTCTTTTACAGAGTAAGCAGCTTCATCACAGCTCCCCAAACAGCTCCCCAACCTGAAAGACTCGCATCTGTTTAATCTCGCCTCTTGAGATTTCCAAACCACTTGTGCTGTCAGAGCTCCTGTCAGGTTTATTTGCCTTTTGTACTGTGCCTTTAAGAGAGCTTAACTATCTGGCAGTTATAAGTGCCTTCACCTCCCTTACTAAACTGCCTGATATTGCCTGGTGAACTTCCTTTACCTCTACGGCTCCAGACTTCCTTCCTTTGCTGCCAGTTTTTTGTGTCTACTTCCTCCACGGCCTCCAGCACATCGCTCAGCTGTTCCTTCCAGCCGGATCTACTTGCGGTGACGTCACATGCCATCGATACCACCTCACAGCTGATCTCTGCTCCGTGTCAGACACGCAGGCTGCTCTCTCGCTTCCCGGTTTGCAAACCACTTCGAAGGTGGCAGCCATAGTACAACATAACATTTCACCCAGCTATTAACTGCTTGATGTTTGTTTGGTTTGAGTTACTTTTTAGATTAAGTCATATTTTTAAAGTTAACTCTTACTGCCTGCTACACACCATTATTTTATATGTTTAATTGTTACACAGTTTCAAGTTACTAATTTTTGTATGAAGTGTCCCAGTAGCTGTGGTTCATATGTTAAACAAATCCACTCTTTTAGTAAGCAGCTTCATCACATAATATCAGGCCATATAAAATGGACCCAACTGAGATGACTACTCAAATACAAACCTTGAATCAGAAAGTGGATCTCTTAACAGAAGGTCTGACCTCACTTAAAGCAGAAAATGACGTCTTAAAAGCGTATATAAAAGACTTTGTTGATTTAAAGCCACATATGCAAGAACCTCAAGTTAGTGTACCTGAATACTTTTCTGGGGATAGAAAATCATTTAGGGATTTCAAAAATTCCTGCTTGTTATTGTTCACTTTAAAGCCCTATTCTTATCCCAATGACAGGGTCAAGGTTATGACCACTATATCATATTTGAGAGCAGAGCCTAGAGCCTGGGCCAATAGTTTCCTGGAAAATAACGATGACATTTTAAATTCTCTGGAATCCTTTTTCTCTACTTTAGCTCAGCTGTATGATGATCCTTACAAACAAATTACCGCAGAGAATGCTATGCGTGCACTAAAGCAGAGAAGGAGAGATGTTGAGGAGTACATTGCTGAGTTCAAGAGGTGGGCCAAGGACACTCAGTGGAACAACCTCTCTCTGAGAAATCAATTCAGGCTTGGCCTTTCTGAGGCCATAAAAGATGAATTGTCTCGCACTGAGTTACCCCCTACCTTGGAACAACTTATTGATCTCAGCATATGTATCGACAGAAGACTTCGTGAAAGACAGCACGAAAAGACAGCACATGATCATACATACAACATATATAATCTTACTACTCCTTCACCTACCCCGACGAAATCTACTACTGAACCTATGGAGATTGCATTTCTCAAGGGACCTTTAAGTAACCAAGAGAAACTTAGACGCCGCACTCAAAACCTTTGTATGTATTGTGCTTCTGATGAGCATGCTGTTAAAGATTGCCGCAACCTACAACGACAGAATAAGGGTAAGAATGGTTCCCCCTATTATTCTGTGAATTCTGACTTTAATACCACACACTATTGTAAACTCCCTCTTGTTTTTCAGTGGGAACAGCATCGCGTGACCGCCCAAGGGATAATTGATTCTGGTGCCTCCACTTCTTATATAGATGTTTGTTTCACAAATAAAAATAAGATACCATTAGTCAAAAAACTGACTCCTGTTCCTTTAAGGGGTATTGATGGCAAGGTACTCTCTTCTGGACCTGTACTCTTTGAAACTATTCCTTTGCTTGTCAGTTCTATTGACCATCACAGGGAGTACATCACATTCAATGTCATTTCTTCACCTGCTTTCCCTGTTATTCTGGGTTTACAATGGCTACAGGTACATGATCCTTCTATCTCATGGTCCACTCTCTCTGTTAAATTCAATTCTGAACACTGTAAAAATTCTTGTTATCCACATTTACTTCTTCAACCCACTTCTACTGTTACATCCTCAAACATACCTACAGAATACTTACAATACTCTGATGTTTTCAGTAAGATTGAGTGTGAAAACCTGCCTCCTCATCGCAAGTATGACTGCCCAATTGACATCCTCCCAGGTGCAGTCATACCTTGTGGGCATATTTTTCCTCTCTCAAAACCTGAGTTAGAACATCTGAAATCCTACCTTGAGGATAATCTTAGGAAGGGTTTCATTCGTCTGTCGACCTCACCAGCTGCAGCTGGTATGTTCTTTGTTAGGAACAAAGACGGAAGTTTGAGACCCATTGTCGACTACAGAAAACTTAATAAAATCACTATAAAAAACCGCTATCCTCTACCCCTCATCCCAGAGTTGATTGAGAGGTTGGTAGGTTCCAAAATATTTACCAAACTGGACCTTAGGGGGGCGTATAATTTAATACGTATGAGAGAAGGAGACGAATGGCTGACAGCGTTCCGTACCCGCTATGGCCTTTACGAATACACCGTCATGCCATTCGGTCTTTGCAACGTCCCTGCCACCTTCCAATATCTAATAAATGATATTTTCAAGAATATTCTAGATACTTTTGTAGTTATTTATCTAGACGATATTCTTATATTTTCCCGAAAATCTTTCTCAACACATAAACCATGTAAAACAGGTTCTTTCCAGACTAAGGAGTAATTCCTTATATGTTAAAGCTGAGAAGTGTATCTTTCATTCAACCAACATTACTTTCTTAGGCTACCAAATAACAGATAAGGGTATCAGTATGGATGACGACAAGATTCAGACTATACTCAATTGGAAAATTCCTACCACTAAGAAGCAGGTACAAAGCTTCCTGGGCTTTGCCAATTTTTACAGAAAGTTTATTCGAAATTTTTCCGCATTGGCTAAACCCCTTACTTACCTGACAAAAAAAGATGTAAAGTACAAATGGACACCTGAAGCTCAACTGGCATTCGACACCTTGAAAAGAAATTTTACCACAGCTCCCATATTACGCTTTCCGGATACTGATAGGCAATTTATCCTAGAAGTGGATGCATCGGATTTTGCCATAGGTGCTATTTTGTCACAAAGGGATGACCTACAGAAACCACTTCATCCAGTGGCTTATTACTCACGCAGCCTAACCATTCCAGAAACTCACTATCCTGTAAGCGATAAGGAACTCCTAGCAATTAAGGTTGCATTCGAACATTGGCGACATCTTTTAGAAGGAGCTACATTCCCTACTATTGTGTATACCGATCACAGAAACCTACAATACCTGAAATCTACAAAAAAGTCTTAGTGGTCGCCATGTTCGTTGGAATCTCTTCTTCTCAAGATTTAATTTCCTGATCACCTATAGACCTGCTGTGAAAAACGGAAAGGCGGATGCCCTCTCCAGATTACCAATAAAAGGAATTGTACCTCTGCCAAATCAAACTCTGATTCCGGAAAACAAATTCCTTTTGTTCCTAACTGACTCTTTGCCATTTCTCAGAGAAGAACAAAATAAAGATCATAATAAACCCTCATACCTCTTACACAAAAAACCATGACCAATTATTCTGTTACAAGGATAGAATTTATGTACCTCTAAATGCCAGACCCATATTATTGCATTCAGCTCATGACTCGCTTTTAGCTGGTCACTGTGGTATTACCAAGACTACGGATTTGATTCGACATTCCTAATGGTGGCCTAACATGTCTTGTGAAATAGCTGCCTATGTCAACAGTTGTCAACTTTGTACTATTTCTAAAAGATCAAAAATTGCACCTTATGGGTTGTTGCTGCCTATCCCTACACATCTAAGCCATGGGAAGAGATTGCTCTAGACTACATAGTTCATCTCCCAAGTTCTTGTTCTAACACTACTATTTTGGTTGTAGTAGACCTCTTCAGTAAAATGATCCACCTAATACCATTTCACAAACTCCCCACTGCTGTGGAAACAATACAGCTTCTTCTGTCTCATGTTTTCAAGTTACATGGTTTGCCAAAGAAAATACTAACAGACCGCGGATCTCAATTCACTAGTGCCCTCTGGGCTGCATTTTGTAAACACTTCTCCATTGATAAAAGGCTGTCATCCTCTTACCATCCTCAAACGAATGGCCAGACGGAGAGGAGCAACCAATGGGTAGAGCAGTTCCTACGCTCCTACTGTCATTCTGATCAACATGCTTGGTCCAAACACCTACCATACGCAGAGTTTGTGCTCAACAACACAAAACATTTAACCACTCAACAAACCCTGTTCTTCATCAACTACGGTTTCCATCCCAGTTTTCAACTGTTACCCAATCCAGAACACACTTCACCACTCATATCGGATCTGACAAATTCCATTGCTTCTAATTTCTCAATAGTACAGCGAGCCATTGAGGATGCTAAAGAAATTCAAAAGAAGTACTATGATAGACGTCAAACTCCTCCTCCCTCTTATGCAGTTGGGGACCTCGTTTGGTTGTCCACGAAGAATATTCGCTTGTACACTCCGTCACGCAAACTTTCACCTCAATACATTGTCCCGTTTCCTATTGAGAAGGTAATCAATGTTAATGTTGTCCGTTTGACTCTCCCAGATACGTTAAAAATCCACCCTACCTTCCATGTTTCACTTCTCAAGCCATATCGAGCTATAAGAGGTGACCCCTCTCGTGCTGTTCTCCCACAAGTATCCATAGACCCGAACATTGAGTATGAGGTGGAGTCTGTACTGGACTCCCGACGTTTTAGGGGAGTCTTACAGTACTTGATTAGATGGAAAGGATACTCCAGTGATCATGATTCCTGGGAACCCTTTCGCAACATTTCTGCTCCTCGGTTGATTTCTAGGTTCCATCAGAGGAATCCAGACCGACCTCATCCGTGAGCCGCGGAGCTGCTCCTTGCGGGGGGTGTCCTGTCAGGTTTATTTGCCTTTTGTACTGTGCCTTTAAGAGAGCTTAACTATCTGGCAGTTATAAGTGCCTTCACCTCCCTTACTAAACTGCCTGATATTGCCTGGTGAACTTCCTTTACCTCTATTAGCTCCAGACTTCCTTCCTTTGCTGCCAGTTTTTTGTGTCTACTTCCTCCACGGCCTCCAGCACATCGCTCAGCTGCTCCTTCCAGCCGGATCTACTTGCGGTGACGTCACACGCCATCGATACCGCCTCACAGCTGATCTCTGTTCCGTGTCAGACATGCAGGCTGCTCTCTCGCTTCCCGGTTTGCAAACCACTTCCAAATTACTCACATGTACCGCTTTGTGTATACAGACTGTTTATCTCATCCATTTCTTCAATCTACATATTTTGGCCAGCATTTTTTATTATCTGCCATTATTTCTCTTTTTTTATGCAAAACTGTGTTAACACCCATTTAACTGGGTAAAGACGTTCTGGTTGTACTGCTGCATGTTTTCAGTGACAAGTTCACAGGTGGCAGCCATAGTACAACATAACGTTTCACCCAGCTATTAACTGCTTGATGTTTCTTTGGTTTGAGTTACTTTTTAGATTAAGTCATATTTTTAAAGTTAACTCTTACTGCCTGCTACACACCATTATTTTATATGTTTAATTGTTACACAGTTCCAAGTTACTAATTTTTGTATGAAGTGTCTCAGTAGCTGTGGTTCATATGTTAAACAAATCCACTCTTTTACAGAGTAAGCAGCTTCATCACAGCTCCCCAAACAGCTCCCCAACCTGAAAGACTCGCATCTGTTGAGATCACAGTCCAGGTTGGCCGAACAAAAGAAGCCCCTTGAACCAAACGATGGTGATCTATCCACCATGTCAGAGAGTGTCGTACATTGGGATTCAAGGATATTAATTGTGATATCTTTGTATAATCCCTGCACCATTGATTCAGCATGCAAAGCTGTAGAGGTCTCATGTGAAAACAAGCAAAGGGGATCGCGTCCGATGCTGCAGTCATGAGACCTAAAACTTCCATGCACATAGCCACTGAAGGGAATGACTGAGACTGAAGGTGCCGGCATGCTGCAGCCAATTTTAAACGTCTCTTGTCTGTTAGAGACAGAGTCATGGACACTGAATCTATCTGGAAACCTAAAAAGGTGACCCTTGTCTGAGGAATCAAGAAACTTTTTGGTAAATTGATCCTCCAACCATGTTTCCGAAGAAACAACACTAGTTGATTCGTGTGAGATTCTGCAGTATGTAAAGACTGAGCTAGTACCAAGATATCGTCCAAATAAGGAAACACCGCAATACCCTGTTCTCTGATTACAGATAGTAGGGTACCCAGAACCTTTGAAAAGATTCTTGGAGCTGTTGCTAGGCCAAATGGAAGAGCAACAAATTGGTAATGCTTGTCTAGAAAAGAGAATCTCAGAAACTGATAGTGATCTGGATGAATCAGAATATGAAGGTATGCATCCTGCAAGTCTATTGTGGACATATGTCCTTGCTGAATAAAAGGCAGAATAGTCCTTATAGTCACCATCTTGAAAGTTGGTACTCTTACATAACGATTCAAAATTTTCAGATCCAGAACTGGTCTGAACAAATTTTCTTTCTTTGGTACAATGAATAGGTTTGAATAAAACCCCAAAACTTGTTCCTGAGGAGGAACTGGCATTATTACCCCTGAAGACTCCAGGTCTGAAACACACTTCAGAAAAGCCTGAGCTTTTACTGGATTTACAGGGATGTGTGAGAGAAAAAATCTTCTCACAGGAGGTCTTACTTTGAATCCCATTCGATACCCTTGAGAGACAATGCTCTGAATTCAATAATTTTGGACAGATTTTATCCAAAAATCCTTGAAAAACCTTAATCTGCCCCCTACCAGCTGAGCTGGAATGAGGGCCACACCTTCATGCGGATTTAGGGGCAGACTTTGGTTTCCTAAATGGCTTGGATTTATTCCAATTTGAGGAAGGCTTCCAACTGGAAGCAGATTCCTTGGGAGGAGGATTGAGTTTTTGTTCCTTATTCTGACGAAAGGAACGAAAACGGTTAGAAGCCTTAGATTTACCCTTAGGTTTTTTATCCTGAGGCAAAAAAACTCCTTTTCCTCCAGTGATAGTTGAAATAATAGAATCCAACTGAGAACCAAATAAATTATTACCTTGGAAAGAAAGAGATAGTAATCTAGATTTAGATATCATATCAGCATTCCAAGATTTAAGCCACAAAGCTCTTCTAGCTAATACAGCTAAAGACATGGATCTAACATCAATTGTGATAATATCAAAAATGGCATCACAAATAAAATGATTAGCATGTTGCAGTAAGCGAACAATGCTAGATATGTCAAAATCCAATTCATGTTGCGCTAAATTTTCCAACCAGAAAGTTGATGCAGCCGCAACATCACCCAAAGAAATAGCAGGTCTGAGAAGATGACCTGAATATAAATAGGCCTTCCTTAGATAAGATTCAAGCTTCCTATCTAAAGGATCCTTAAAGGAAGTGCTATCTTCCATAGGAATAGTGGTACATTTAGCAAGAGTAGAAATAGCCTCATCAACTTTGGGGATCTTTTCCCAAAACTCTATAGATTTTGCTGGTAAAGGATACAATCTCTTAAACCTTGAAGAAGGAATAAAGGAAGTACCTGGCTTATTCCATTCCCTAGAAATCATATCAGAAGCCTCAGGAATGGGAAAAACATCTGGGGAAACCACAGGAGGTTTAAAAACAGCATTGAAACGTTTATTAGACTGAACGTCAATAGGACTGGTTACCTCAATATCCAAAGTAATTAACACTTCTTTTAATAAAGAACGCATATACTCTATTTTAAATAAATAAGTAGATTTGTCAGTGTCTATATCTGAGGAAGGATCTTCTGTTTCAGAAAGATCCTCATCAGAAGAGGATGAATTATTATGTTGTTGGTCATTTGAAATTTCATCAGCTAAATGAGAAGTTTTAAAAGACCTTTTACGTTTATTAGAAGGTGGAAATGCAGACAAAGCCTTCATAATAGAATCAGAAACAAATTCTTTAAAATTTACAGGTATATCATGCACATTAGAAGTTGAAGGAACTGCAACTGGCAATGTACTATTACTGATAGAAACACTATCTGCATGTAAAAGTTTATCATGACAACTATTACAAATGACATTCGGTGGAATAATTTCTACACTTTTACAACAAATGCACTTAGATTTGGTAGAACCGATGTCAGGCAGCAATGTTCCAGCAGAAACTTCAGAGACAGGATCAGATTGGGACATCTTGCTCAATGTAAGAGAAAAAAACAACATATAAAGCAAAATTATATATTTCCTTAAATGACAGTTTCAGGAATGGGAAAAAATGCAAAAGCATAGGCCTCTTGATAGAGAAGAAAGCAGGAGGCAAACATCAATGGGGTATTGAAATAATGAAAAAAATTTGGCGCCAAGTATGACGCACAACGTAACGTAAACTTTTTTTGACGCCAAAAATGACCGGAAATGACACACTTGCCTCACTAATGACGCCGCCGTGTGAAAGGTCTCGGCGTCACGTATGACGCCGGAAATGACGAAGTTGCATCATAAACGTATCTTTTCGAGCCAAAAAAAAAGTTTGCGCCAAAAATGACACAATAAAGTCTAGCATTTGACACACCCGCTGGCCTAACACCCGCAATTGCAAAAAAGTAGTCAAATTGAAAAAAGACTAAACCCCAGGTAAGAAATAAATTTCTTAAAGTGTTTACATTCCCAAATATGAAACTGACAGTCTGCATAAGGAAATACATGAACCTGACTCATGGCAAATATAAGTACAATACATATATTTAGAACTTTATATAATTGCATAAAGTGCCAAACCATAGCTGAGAGTGTCTTAAGTAATAAAAACATACTTACCAAAAGACACCCATCCACATATAGCAGATAGCCAAACCAGTACTAAAACAGTTATTTGTAGAGGTAATGGTAAATTGAGAGTATATCGTCAATCTGAAAAGGGAGGTAGGAGATGAATCTCTACGACCGATAACAGAGAACCCATGAAATAGACCCCCGTTAGGGAAATCATCGTATTCAATAAGTGATACTCCCTTCACGTCCCTCTGACATTCGCTGTACTCTGAGAGGAATCGGGCTTCAACAATGCTGAGAAGTGCATATCAACGTAGAAATCTTAGCACAAACTTACTTCACCACCTCCATAGGAGGCAAAGTTTGTAAAACTGAATTGTGGGTGTGGTGAGGGGTGTATTTATAGGCATTTTGAGGTTTGGGAAACTTTGCCCCTCCTGGTAGGATTGTATATCCCATATGTCCCTAGCTCATGGACTCTTGCCAATTACATGAAAGAAATGGCTGTTAACAAAGCTATTTAGACAAACACAACAGGCCTTTGTTGTGTTTCCTGCTTCTACACAATGATTCTATACAGTGCAGTAACTGTTAATAATCCATGCTAATGTACATCATTCACAAAACAAAGAATGACAGCCTACAGTACATGTGGCTCCAATTTATCATAGTGAGATAAAGTGTAAGTTTAAGCGAAACCTGAACTATCATAGAAGAAAAACTTGGAATAGATAAAGATGTTTTGCTTTGTGCATCTAGGATAAAGCACAACAAACTACAATAATTATACTTGGCCCACTAAAATCCTCTTTCACTCCTTTCCTACTAGCACCCTCCATGGTAACCCACTAATGAAACTAATGGGTTAAAGTAACAAAGGTTCTCCCGTCTAAAAGGTCAGCTGATATACCAGAGACCTGAGATGCACTCATTTGCTTCATTGTAACAGTAAGGAAATAGCTTTAAAGCACTTGAGACTTGCAGGGAAAAATGCACCTGGCATGTGCAGACACAGTCATGTTCTTCCTCAGTTTAAAGGGACAGTCTACACCAGAATTTGTATTTTTGAAAAAATATAGATAATCCCTTTATTACCCATTCCCCAGTTTTGCATAACCAACACAGTTATATTAATATACTTTTTACCTCTGTGATTACCTTGTATCTAAACCTCTGCAGATTGCCCCCTTATTTCAGTTCTTTTGATAGACTTGCATTTTAGCCAATCAGGGCTGACTCCTTAGTAACTCCACGTGCGTGAGCACAATGATATCAATGTGGCACACATGAACTAACACCCTCTAGTTTTGAAAAAAATGTAAAAATGCATTCATATGAGAGGCGGCCTTCAAGGGCTAAGTAATTAGCATATGAGCCTACCTAGGTTAAGATTTCAACTAAGAATACCAAGAGAACAAAGCAAAATTGATGATAAAAGTAAATTGGAAAGTTTTTTTAAAGTATATTTTTTAATACTTTTTATTTAGATTCATTTTAAGGCACCAATACACTTTATCCAAAGATGATAGAACAAGTCCGGGGTCAGATTTAAAAAATCAAAAACTTTATTGTAACGATTTAAAATCCAAACATGGGGACAGAACACAGAAAGTCCAAAACACCTAGAACTGTGGCTTACGCGTTTCGGCCGTAGCCTTACTCATAGCCAATATCACATTGCTAATCAATTCAGTTTAAAAAGGCACCCCTGGGCTGTGATTGGTTCAAAAACAATAGGCGTGTTTGAACTTTGATTAGTTTCCTATGAGACTTAACAAGTGTCAACTACAAGTCAAACCAGCATAATAAAGCAATGATTATAAGGCATTTCACAGACAAATATATATAGAAGAATAGAACTGCAAACACTGTATATCGGCTTTCTCTAATGTAAAACCTAACCTTTATAGTTATCCTAATGTATCATATTTCAGTGTTTATAAATTGAAACTGACCTGTTACTAATAAAAGTTATACCAGTCTCAAATATGTAATGTTCTATATATATGTATAAATGACTATCCTAAAGCTGTAAGTGAAAAAATGTCAATAAGTGTACAGCAAACCCAATCTATAAATCTATGGATTAAATGTTGTTAGGTGTATCAAAATACATACGTCAATGAGTATGACTTAATGCCTAAGGATGGAACAAATAAATAAATAAATAAATCAGAATGAAATTTTAATTTAATTTTAATTTTAATATACTCCTTTGAATCCAAGAGAGCTAAGGGATATCTGTCTGAATTATTCCCAATAATTAATCAGATCATATTGGGAATTTAAGCCTTTGGGGTATCTGGTTTCCAGCTGGAAAATCCAGAACATCTCTCGTTTTTCTAACAGTTTTTCTTTGTCACCCCCCCTCTGGGGGGTAATCACTTGTTCAATGGCCTTCCATCTTAGTGAAGCAATACTATTGTGATGTTTTGTGACAAAGTGCTGCACAATTGGAGTGGTTGCTTTACCCACTTTGATGGTACTAAAATGTTCCCGCATACGGGATCTTATGTCTCTAGTCGTAAGTCCTATATATTGGACCTGACATTGTGTACACTCCAACATATAAATGACATTGCTAGATGAACAATTAAGACATCTTTCAATGTCATATGTTTTGCCTGTGACTGTAGAGGAAAAGGTAGTTGTTATATCCATATAATCACATGGTTTACACCTGGTGTGTCCACATCTAAACATGCCCCTATGTTGTAGCCATGAACTAGTTGGTTGTTTAGTAGGTTTTAGTTTGGAAGGGGAAAGTATGTTGCCAAGTGTACAGGCCCTTCTGTATGAGCATCTCAGACCATTATCAACAGTGTCAATTAATTTATCATCCGCCTTTAACATGCCATAATGTTTCCGAACTATACCACAAATTTGTTGGTATTGAGCACTAAATGTGGTAACAAATGTGACTCCCTTATGTTCTTTATGTGACTTTAAATACTTTGTTTATGGATATGGAAACAAATTTAATCAAAGAACATAAACTACAATGGGATATCTGGACTTTAGAAAGATATTATTCTCAACAGATGGTACCCAGGGGCATGAGAATACAAAAGTTCCCATCCTTTGAGACTAATGATAAATCTTTCATTGATGATTGGAATCAGACTTTAACTGACTGTTCCCTGAAACTGATGATGTTATTGATTGGGTATAAGATCCATTTGCTCAAAATGCTTAGAACAGATATTGCAGAGATACAAAATGAGCTAAACAAAAGAAGTCAGGATAGTCAGTTTAAGGGATTTGATGAACAGCTTTCAAAGGTTGTAGCAGACACGAAATAGCAGATAATGGAACATAAACATTCCAAATTCATCAGGGATAATAGTGATTATCAAGCTAACACTGTTTATATTTGGAATAAACAGCAGAGATTTATTGCCAGAAAACAACAGAACAGACAGAGGAGTAGCAGTCGCAATAGACGCAATAGACGCTGGAGAAATAGTAGACAGGTTACATTCAGTGATAGTGAGGGAGATTCAGGAGGCGATGACTCTCAGACATACAATAGAGACACTGCTCAACACACTGCTCCTATAGTTCCCCAAGGTATTCTGAAACAACCAAATAATACGCAAGTATCTACGTACAGAAGTATCAATGACATACCTAATGACAATCAAACTAGACTTAGACCTTATGATGATCGTGCACACATGACAATGCCCTCAGGTACTACATCTTTTCAACAGCCAGGACCATCACAATATGATTACATACAACAAAATACAGCATCAAACACTTATCACAGTGGACAGTCATATCAAAACTACCATATTCCTCCACCTATTGTTAATACACATATGGGTATGGGCTCTATGAGTTCAGACAATAGGACAGTACAGGATTCCAGAGCTATTGAACAGGTTTTTTCAATCCCTCCACAAGTCCTAGGGAGGGGAAGAGGGGCAACAGGTACCTCAGAACCCAGGTACCCTCAGAGAGCAAACAGATCCCAACGGAGACGTTAAATTTTCAAGTTATTAATCTATCAGATGTTGCATTAACCCCTATACAAATTAAAGTCTTGAGCCACGGTTTAGGTTTTGCACCAACTAATGACTTCAACCTTTTTAATACCATCTTAGATCTCAATAAACTAATAAGGAATTTAACTCTGCGCAAGCACTTCCAGGACTCTGACAATTCTACTCCATCATTAGATGGGAGAGTGGATGATCAGAGTCAGCCCCTATCTTTCTCAGAACAATGTGATGTTATCAATCTCAATAGTCTTTTGAATGAGGGCTCTCTGTCCCCCAGTCAAACAGTGGATAAACAAGTCAGATTTAGAAACAAGTCTAAATTTTATCCAATTCACTCATGTGGCAATGTCTTAGAAACCTTTTATAAAAGGGTAGAGCAGGATCTTGTTAGCTTGAAAAATACGCATATATGTACTACTAACAATTTGACTAAACAGGAGAAAACAGCCCTAAAATCTATTCAGAACAACAAAGCATTGGTGGTGAAAGGAGCTGACAAAGGTGGCTCGGTGGTTGTCATGAATAGGTCTGATTATATACTGGAAGCCAACAGGCAACTGTTAGACACAGAGAGTTATATAAAACTTGACCACAACCCCATATGGTTTTTCCAAAAAGAACTCAAAGATCTTTTGGATGATGGCCTGGAGAGTGGCTTCCTAGACAGAAACACCTATGACTATCTTTTGGTCGACCACCCCGTCACTCCTATCTTTCATCACCTTCCGAAGGTTCATAAATCTTTGGAGGGTGTGAAAGGTAGACCCATTGTCAGCGGGATTGGGTCATACACGGAAAATGTATCCCAATGGTTGGATGCGATATTACAGCCATTGGTGACCCAGTTACCCAGTCATTTGAAAGACACCACACATGTGTTACAATTACTTGAGTCTGAGAAATGGAGTACTGACAGCATGTGGGTCACAGTGGATGTAACATCGTTATATTCCATGATCCCACATGATAAGGGGATACAAGCTTTGAGATATTTTTTGGCAGAACAAACCAATTTTTCCATACCATATCAGGATTTTATATTGAGGGTCACTCTATTTTTGTTGACCCACAATTACTTCGAATTTGAGGGTGAGTTTTTCTTGCAGAGACGTGGGACAGCTATGGGTGCCAAATTTGCACCTTCATACGCCAACCTATACTTAGGTTGGTGGGAGCTGTCCCACGTCTATACACAAATCAACCCATACATCAATGAAATTGCTTTTTATAAGCGTTTCATTGATGACCTTCTATTTATTTGGAAGGGGGACAGGTGCAGCATCACTGAGTTTATGACTTGGATCAATGACAATGACCTCAATCTTGGGTTCACTTTTGAGATAGAACCCTATGAAATAAACTTCCTTGATATCACGATGAGGGGCATGTCTGATGGCAGGATTGTAACTAGTAGTTACAGGAAACCGATCTCGGGCAATACTTTGTTACATGGCAGGAGCTGCCATCCTAAGCATGTCCCTTATGCGATAGCAAAGGGACAGCTGATTAGACTTAAACGAAACTGTTCTGATCCACAAACATATGAAAAACAGTCGGAAGATCTAGTGAGTCGCCTCAAAGAGAGGGGCTACAAAAATTCAGACATAACCAAGGCTATAAATGAGGTTAAACACATAGATAGAAGATCTTTGCTCATCCCTAAAAGTGGTGATATCGCCTCATCCGAACATAAGGGAGTCACATTTGTTACCACATTTAGTGCTCAATACCAACAAATTTGTGGTATAGTTCGGAAACATTATGGCATGTTAAAGGCGGATGATAAATTAATTGACACTGTTGATAATGGTCTGAGATGCTCATACAGAAGGGCCTGTACACTTGGCAACATACTTTCCCCTTCCAAACTAAAACCTACTAAACAACCAACTAGTTCATGGCTACAACATAGGGGCATGTTTAGATGTGGACACACCAGGTGTAAACCATGTGATTATATGGATATAACAACTACCTTTTCCTCTACAGTCACAGGCAAAACATATGACATTGAAAGATGTCTTAATTGTTCATCTAGCAATGTCATTTATATGTTGGAGTGTACACAATGTCAGGTCCAATATATAGGACTTACGACTAGAGACATAAGATCCCGTATGCGGGAACATTTTAGTACCATCAAAGTGGGTAAAGCAACCACTCCAATTGTGCAGCACTTTGTCACAAAACATCACAATAGTATTGCTTCACTAAGATGGAAGGCCATTGAACAAGTGATTACCCCCCAGAGGGGGGGTGACAAAGAAAAACTGTTAGAAAAACGAGAGATGTTCTGGATTTTCCAGCTGGAAACCAGATACCCCAAAGGCTTAAATTCCCAATATGATCTGATTAATTATTGGGAATAATTCAGACAGATATCCCTTAGCTCTCTTGGATTCAAAGGAGTATATTAAAATTAAAATTAAATTAAAATTTCATTCTGATTTATTTATTTATTTGTTCCATCCTTAGGCATTAAGTCATACTCATTGACATATGTATTTTGATACACCTAACAACATTTAATCCATAGATTTATAGATTGGGTTTGCTGTACACTTATTGACATTTTTTCACTTACAGCTTTAGGATAGTCATTTATACATATATATAGAACATTACATATTTGAGACTGGTATAACTTTTATTAGTAACAGGTCAGTTTCAATTTATAAACACTGAAATATGATACATTAGGATAACTATAAAGGTTAGGTTTTACATTAGAGAAAGCCGATATACAGTGTTTGCAGTTCTATTCTTCTATATATATTTGTCTGTGAAATGCCTTATAATCATTGCTTTATTATGCTGGTTTGACTTGTAGTTGACACTTGTTAAGTCTCATAGGAAACTAATCAAAGTTCAAACACGCCTATTGTTTTTGAACCAATCACAGCCCAGGGGGGCCTTTTTAAACTGAATTGATTAGCAATGTGATATTGGCTATGAGTAAGGCTACGGCCGAAACGCGTAAGCCACAGTTCTAGGTGTTTTGGACTTTCTGTGTTCTGTCCCCATGTTTGGATTTTAAATCGTTACAATAAAGTTTTTGATTTTTTAAATCTGACCCCGGACTTGTTCTATCATCTTTGGATTCATTTTGCCGTTTCACCGAGGATCGGATCAAAGGAGTGAGTGCTGGTACTTATTGTCCAATGGGAGGAAGGAAGGTGTGCAACGGTTAACCAATCAGGATTGTTAACGTCAGCAGTGAGTCACGCCAAGGCCTGTGTGTGTTTGGATCTACCTGTTGGAGAGGAGTTTGTTTGGCGAGCGGTGTTAGGCATATCCGCAAGTAAACCCAGAGGAAGGAACCGCGAGACAGCCCAGGATCACCGGAGTCGCCAGTCTCCCTCGGAATTGACTGTGAGTACACGGATGACACTGTGGCAGGGCGGTGATTGCTATATATTGCTGTATAATTGGCTAAGTAATTCACTACACAATATTAAGCTCTGTTACCCAGTGTCTTACACGGATTGTACCGTATGAAGTGGTGTATGCATCAACTCACTATTCAACAACTATATTGCTCTAAACACACAGGCTGAACTGTATCAAGGAATTAATTGACAACAACTTTGTTGTGTATTACATACGTGTTTTATCACATGTGCCATTACACTCCCTAAGTACCAGCACCTTTTCCCAACATAGTTACATAATTTTGGGGACTGTATGAATAGGTGATCTTGTCAGCCAAATTGGTTTTTCTTGGACCAATACACTTTATGTCATCAAAATCCATACAGAACAGTTTCCATACATACAATCTCAAAGGATAGACAGAAAATATATTACATAGGGTAATCTAAGCTTATGTTTAAATGACAATTTGTAAAAGTGATATTGAACATTATTTGTGCCAGGTAAACTTTATGCCTTCTAGGTAGTCTATAAGGCCACTCTTGGACCTCCCAGTACAAATAAGAATTGTGGTGCTAAAGTATGAACAGTAGGAGACCCCTCTTGGGTCTCAAATAGTGAATCTTGGTTTTCTTTTTTTTTTGGTTTTAAACATATCTAGAAATATTAACCTCCAACTAAGATATATATATGTATATGTATGTAAACAAACTATGCAACGTTACGATCAACCGTGTAGGAAGCATAAAACTGGTGGAATTAAGAGCTTAGCCAGAACAGTGAGCATAATGGAAAATAGCAAGGAAGACTATCAGATGGGGCCGTTAAAACTGCAAACATCTTAAACATACATAAGCAGAAGTAGCTTCTTTAGGGTAAGTATAAATGTGGAAACATAGGTCAAATTTTATGCGGCAGCAGTTAGGACCATTGTAATATGTTATGAGGGTCCTATTTTACTATAGGTGTCTGACATAGCATAGTATTAAAAAACAGAGCAGATATCCATTTTATCATTCGTAGTGAACCCATTAGTGTTAGACTTAGGTTAGATTAGGCAGGTGAGTGCTTCCACAGCTTAGCGTGAGTAAAGTAGTCTGAGATGATGAATCCTCAGAAGAGACACTATTCAGGGAACCTAGCAGACATGCTACTAGATAATGGAACTAAAGGCTGAGGTTGCACTAACAAATTATATGTAAGAGTTCTATAGAGCTACCACTAATGAATGCAAACAATATGCACATTAAAATACACAAATAAAGATAATGTCCATAAATATGTATGGGAGTAAATAATATAGGTTGGGACCATAAGGATTATCAAATTTAGCTATATGTTCCGGGAGGAACCGGCGTGTGAACTGCTGCAGAGTTTTTTTTCACAGAGGTCCCTAAAGTGACCGTTTCCTGAGATATCCTCAGCCTATACCAGCTTTCTTGTGAAGGTCCCTGTATCTGGGGCCATAAGGTCTAGGATGCTTCATTCCTTTTACCAATTACCACCAAACCCATTTCTTAACACTTAACTCTATTTTACTTATCTAACCTTATCTAAAATAAAAAAAAGGACACAGTTGTTATGGCGAAATATGGAAAGGTCACGATTTATTAAATAAATAGAATTTTGCCATTTTACTTTTAAGTTTTGTAGCACAAAATTCAGCCATATCATAAATCAAATTTACACACCAAAAAAGAAATGCCAGTGCATTAATAAGAATTTTGGGACCCACGTGGAGGGGGGTGGACCACAAATACCCCCCTGGCGGGGCAGGAGGGGCAAGGAGAACCCACGGCATAGCCCGCCCCATAGATAGACCACCGGATCACCCCTCAGGGCTGAGTATGCCGCGGGATGCCCCCATCCCCCCTATGCCACGACTACGTGGGACCCAAACTTCACCGCCTGCTGGGATTTCCCAACTCTACTAAACAAAAACAGCTGCCGTAATTTTATCCTCCAGTCAGTGTAGACCACCGGGTCACCTGCTGTCTTTTGGTTGCTCTGCGTTGTTCCCCTTATGGAGGAGCACGGGCGGTCTTACTGTGACTCGACCAAGTAGTTAACGTCCTGCCCCTACCCGTGCTGCTACTGTTCTCTTTTCACGTGACGTCTCCAGATTGTTGCATTGTCCTTCATTGCTTCTAGGGTGGGAGGGGCGGGAACAAAGAAATACAAAGGTTAGTGACCGCTTCCTGTTGTCTCCTTCCCTATATCCCCTTTGCTTCACTCCTCCTGCACCCTTATCTTGTCCAATGGCCTCTCGCTGGCCCCAGCCACTCCTCTCAGGTAAGCCCCTCTTGGCTACCCCCACTTGGCACACTTAGCCAGCCTATTGTTCTTCCAGAAGCCCCTCCCTTAGGATGTTTCTCTCATATGCATTCAATACACTACTTTAAGGTCTAGGATGCTTCATTCCTTTTACCAATTACCACCAAACCCATTTCTTAACACTTAACTCTATTTTACTTATCTAACCTTATCTAAAATAAAAACACAGACACAGTTGTTATGGCGAAATATGGAAAGGTCACGTTTTATTTAATAAATTTAATTTTGCCATTTTACTTTTAAGTTTTGTAGAGCAAAATTCAGCCATATCATAAATCAAATTTACACACCAAAAAAGAAATGCCACTGCATTAACAAGAATTTTGAGACCCAAGTTGAGGGGGGTGGACCACAAATACCCCCCTGGCGGGACAGGAGGGGAAAGGAGAACCCACGGCATAGCCCGTCCCATAGATAGACCACCGGATCACCCCTCAGGGCTGAGTATGCCGCGGGATCCCCCCATCCTCCTATGCCACGCCCATGTGGGACCCGAACTTCACTGCCACAAAAAGAGCCCCTTCTTTCGGCCAACCATCACCACCTTTTTTTGTGACCTTTCCTTACCTTAACCAATTCTTGGCACATCCCCTTGATGTCCACCAGCCATTGGTGGTTTCCTTAGTCTGTTAAGTGCACCCTGTCGCGTCGGAATAGCTCTTCCCTTCTCGCTGCTATCAGTGGGTGCTCTATTACTCTTCCCCCTATCTCCCTCATTTCCTACCTGATTTACCTTCCTCCTAGATCTATGCGTGTATCTGTGTTTCTCCAGTATATTCTCGAAACTATACTAGACCATATTATCTGTACTGTTGGCCATGCTACCCTCAACCATTTCATTCCTCCAGTCACTTTCTCTTCTAGCTTTCTGAGTGGGTAAGCCCCTATGTCATTCTCCCCTAGGTGGATAATAAGGGCATCGGGACAGCCCCATCTTCGCCTTGCCTGTTGTATTGTTGGCACTAACTCGTCCCACATTATGCCCCTTTTGCCTATCCATCTAATGCTCTCTTCCTTGTGTGAAAAACCTAAGTGCACCCCCTGCGCTGCCCCTGCCGCCATAGCCTGTGCACAATAAATGTAGGAATGTTCTACGATCCACACCCTTAATGTTCTGCCTGAAATGAAACAAATTTTACAAACCGCTAGCAAACCGTTGACCGTCATTTTCTGCGCGCATCACCACAACTCACAACAGAAACACAATCCTTATACTGCAGCCTTATATTGCAGCCCTAATCTTTTTGCACCCTAATGTATGACTTATAGGCTGATGATTTCCAACGTCCTAGCTTTTTAATCTGCTCGCCCGAACAACCTCTACTCGCGGCGGCAGTTGCCGCACCGATTTGAAAAGAGTGAGGCGCAAAGTATGAACTCCCCCACCCCAAGTTTCCTACTACTTTCTGCAAAACACTCCTGAATTGGAACGTTGTCACCTCTGACCCATCTGAATGACGCAGGAATGTGCGACCCCTATCCCTGTGTTCTGCCAAATACTGTTTTACGCTAGACACCGGGCACAGCGTTCCCCCAGACCTTTTCATGTTCAGCCATGCCCCTTTACCTTCTATGTCTGTCTTGGATCGTCTTATAAATTTAAGCACTGCCTCCTCCCCGCATCTCGCATCTCCTACTTCTACCCCTCCTTTTCCTATCTTCCTATTTTTAGGTAATAGCTCCCCTATCCCCATGGCTCCATGGAATGCCACTATGAAAGCTGTCCTAAAAATTAATGTTTCGTCCCGGGTTCAGACAAACCCTTGCTAACGCATCCACCATCTTTTCCAACCTATCCTCCGTTATGGGCTCCCTCTTATCTGCTCCCTTCTCCTTGTCTCTTCCCCATGCCCTCGCAATCTTCTTCACTATGAACTTTTTTGACCAATCTATCCCCCCATATAGCTGCGAACAATGTGATATCGCTGCTAATGCTGACCCCCAAACGCCCTTTTTAACTCCTCTTTTTAGGTTTAATAACCATTCTAAAAATCTCCCCTCCTCTCCCTCTTTTGTTCCTTTCTTAAACTCGCACCACTGTCCCCAATATTTCCTGTAAACTGCCCATATACTTGGTGCCGAGGATTTCCTAACCAGCTCCTTGATTCCTTCTATCCATTGCCAATCTGCCAAAGAAGGATAGGGCAACATTCACCTTCCTGTCTGGCATTGGGGGCTAGGGCCCTAAACCTTTCCCATTTAAAACAGGATAGCGCATTCACAAACCACATTTCTATAACCAGGAATATGCTTAGCCTTGAAACAGATGTTAAACCTTAAACACTTCAGTACAAAATACCTCAAGTATCTTACCACGGGCAGTGAGGATGCTGATAATTGGTTAATCACGTCTACCACACCCTTATTGTCTGACCAGCAAATTATTCTCTTATTTGACAACATTTCGCCCCATAATTCGATTGTTACCACTATGGGGAATAGCTCCAGCAGTTCTTAACCCACTCTGTCTCCTTCCAATTCTTTGGCCACCCTCCTGCGCACCACCTCCCCTGGAAATATGCCCCAAAGCCTAAATTACCAGCTGCATCCATGTACCGCTCCAGATCCCGTTCAATTCCTGCAAGAATTTGTCCCATACCTTTAGATCCTCCCACATCTCCCCTGATACTCTGATCGTGTGCTCTGTTTTTTTTTACACCTTTCATGCTTAACTCCATTCACCTTTTAAAAATCCTTCCCACGGGTATGACTTTGCATGCAAAATTCAACACCCCCGGTATTTTTTGCATTTCCCTCAGCGTTACTTTTCTGTGCCCCACCATCCCTGCTATTAGCTTCCTCGCTTTCCCGATCTTATCCTCAGGGAGTTCGCATTGCCCTTTTTCTGAATCTATGATTATGCCTAGGAATGCAAGCCTCGCGCAGGGGCTCTCAGTTTTTTTGCTCGCTACTGGTACCCCCCAACTCCTCTAACATGCTCGTCAAACCTGCCTTCATTCGCTCGCATGTGCCGGACCCAGCTTTTCCTACCACTATGAAATCGTCCAAGTAATGGACAACCAACTGCACTCCTTGTCTTGCTACCAATAACCAATGCAGGAAGGAACTAAATTTTTTGAAGATTGAACAAGATATTGAACAACCCATGGTTAAGCATTGATCCACATAAAATGAGCCTTCAAATTTGCATCCCATAAGCTTAAAGCTAGCGGAGTTCAGTGGTAATAGTCTGAATGCTGACTCAATATCAATCTTTGCCATCTCGGCCCCTGCTCCCGCTTCCCTCACCATGTCTACAGCGCTATCAAATGACTGGTATTGCACTGTTGCTTCCCATTTGTCGATCACATAATTTACCGACTTACCCTTTGGGTATGATAAATGGTGGATCATGCAATATTTCCCTTCCTCTTTTTTGGGCACCACCCCCAGCAGAGAAATGACTAAGTCAGCAATTGGTTTTTCTGCGAATGGCCCTGCCAACCTTTCCCAGGCTACCTCCTTCTCTAACTTCCCCCTCAGAATCCCTGGGAGCTCAGCTGCTGATTTGAAGTTCCTGGCTTTAACTGCCCCAACTACCGCCCCCTTCGCTGGTAATGTAAAACCGCTATTCAGCCCTTCAATTAATAAATCTCTATCCTCTATGATAGGGTATGCCTGCAGTTCGCTAATCAGCCTACCTGTTTTCAGGGGGGTTGGCGCTATTCCCCCCAGTCTGTCCTCCCCCAGAGGTTCCCTGGCTCCAAAAGGACTGCCTCCCGTACTCGCTATTACCTCTATTCCTCCTACAGTCCATCTGGGCATGCGCCACGCTACAGTATCTGCAAATGTGCTTGAATCTACATGCTCCCCCCATCGCACCTTTTTTCATTATACGCCCAGCATTCTTTATTGTCAGATTTAATGTTCTTGTTAAAATTAAAATTTGCGCCCCTACCACCTTGCAATTTCATTACCCTGGTGTATAGATCCAGTATTTTTATACCAAGTACCTCCTCCCTTTATCGCCTAATTGCAAGTTACCCTTCCTAAACTCTGTGTCGTAATCCTTCCATGCGAGCCCTCCATATGTCGTGTAACACTCAATAAAATGGATGTACCTTAAAGGGACATTAAACCCAAATGTTTTCTTTCATGATTCAGATAGAGGATACCATTTTAAACAACTTTCTAATTTACTTGTATTATCTAATTTGCTTCATTCTCTTGATATTCTTTCCTGAAAAGCATATCTAGATAGGCTCTGTAGCTTCTGATTGGTGGCTGCACATAGATGCCTCATGTAATTGGCTTACCCGTGTACATTGCTATTTCTTTAACAAAGGATATCTAAAGAATGAAGCAAATTAGATAATAGAAGTAAATTGGAATGCTGTTTAAAATTGTATTCTCTGTCCGAATTATGAAAGAAAAATGTTGGGTTTAATGTCCCTTTAACATGCCCTTTACCTTCCCAGGGTTGGCTGATATAAAACACTCTGCGTATATGAGTATCCCTTTTACTGATTCCGTAAAGGATTGTTTAACCTTTTTTCCCTTTCCTTCCTCCCCCTGGACTTAAAGGCCGCGGCATCCCTAATGATCTCAAATATGTCCACATATTTCCCTTTCTGCGCCCTCATATTTATCTTTTCCTTTAAGTGCGTTGTTAGCGGCATTAACAATGTCCCTGTTACCTCGTCATCTCCATTAAGCGCCTCCCCTGCCTCTGCCTGCTCCTGCATTATTATCTCCTTCCCCGTACCTTTGCCCTGTTTTGCATAAATTTTTCTAACTATTTTTAGTATCCTTTTTTCCCCCTCCCCTTTAATATTCTCATCCTCTGAGTCTAGTTCAGATGAGCTGTCTGATACATTACTGTTTATGCACAATATTCTCTTACCTTGCACTTCTTCCGTTCCTACCGATGACCCTGTCTGTTTTGTTGCTGCTGTTTTTCCTAGTGAGATTGCCCCTGCTGCTTTATTGGTTTCCCCCGCATGACTGCTGGGTACCGCCGTTGCATCCTCTTTCTGTGTTTGCTCCATTGGTACTGCCTCCTTTGCTTTGCTTTGCTCTGCAGGGGTAACATACAAATGTTAGCATTTGTTCTTTTTTTCCTGTATTACCGGCACCTGTGCCCGTTCCCCCAGACCTTTTCATGTTCAGCCATGCCCCTTTACCTTCTATGTCTGTCTTGGATCGTCTTATAAATTTAAGCACTGCCTCCTCCCCTCATCTCGCATCTCCTACTTCTACCCCTCCTTTTCCTATCTTCCTATTTTTAGGTAATAGCTCCCCTATCCCCATGGCTCCATGGAATGCCACTATGAAAGCTGTCCTAAAAATTAATGTTTCGTCCCGGGTTCAGACAAACCCTTGCTAACGCATCCACCATCTTTTCCAACCTATCCTCCGTTATGGGCTCCCTCTTATCTGCTCCCTTCTCCTTGTCTCTTCCCCATGCCCTCGCAATCTTCTTCACTATGAACTTTTTTGACCAATCTATCCCCCCATATAGCTGCGAACAATGTGATATCGCTGCTAATGCTGACCCCCAAACGCCCTTTTTAACTCCTCTTTTTAGGTTTAATAACCATTCTAAAAATCTCCCCTCCTCTCCCTCTTTTGTTCCTTTCTTAAACTCGCACCACTGTCCCCAATATTTCCTGTAAACTGCCCATATACTTGGTGCCGAGGATTTCCTAACCAGCTCCTTGATTCCTTCTATCCATTGCCAATCTGCCAAAGAAGGATAGGGCAACATTCACCTTCCTGTCTGGCATTGGGGGCTAGGGCCCTAAACCTTTCCCATTTAAAACAGGATAGCGCATTCACAAACCACATTTCTATAACCAGGAATATGCTTAGCCTTGAAACAGATGTTAAACCTTAAACACTTCAGTACAAAATACCTCAAGTATCTTACCACGGGCAGTGAGGATGCTGATAATTGGTTAATCACGTCTACCACACCCTTATTGTCTGACCAGCAAATTATTCTCTTATTTGACAACATTTCGCCCCATAATTCGATTGTTACCACTATGGGGAATAGCTCCAGCAGTTCTTAACCCACTCTGTCTCCTTCCAATTCTTTGGCCACCCTCCTGCGCACCACCTCCCCTGGAAATATGCCCCAAAGCCTAAATTACCAGCTGCATCCATGTACCGCTCCAGATCCCGTTCAATTCCTGCAAGAATTTGTCCCATACCTTTAGATCCTCCCACATCTCCCCTGATACTCTGATCGTGTGCTCTGTTTTTTTTTACACCTTTCATGCTTAACTCCATTCACCTTTTAAAAATCCTTCCCACGGGTATGACTTTGCATGCAAAATTCAACACCCCCGGTATTTTTTGCATTTCCCTCAGCGTTACTTTTCTGTGCCCCACCATCCCTGCTATTAGCTTCCTCGCTTTCCCGATCTTATCCTCAGGGAGTTCGCATTGCCCTTTTTCTGAATCTATGATTATGCCTAGGAATGCAAGCCTCGCGCAGGGGCTCTCAGTTTTTTTGCTCGCTACTGGTACCCCCCAACTCCTCTAACATGCTCGTCAAACCTGCCTTCATTCGCTCGCATGTGCCGGACCCAGCTTTTCCTACCACTATGAAATCGTCCAAGTAATGGACAACCAACTGCACTCCTTGTCTTGCTACCAATAACCAATGCAGGAAGGAACTAAATTTTTTGAAGATTGAACAAGATATTGAACAACCCATGGTTAAGCATTGATCCACATAAAATGAGCCTTCAAATTTGCATCCCATAAGCTTAAAGCTAGCGGAGTTCAGTGGTAATAGTCTGAATGCTGACTCAATATCAATCTTTGCCATCTCGGCCCCTGCTCCCGCTTCCCTCACCATGTCTACAGCGCTATCAAATGACTGGTATTGCACTGTTGCTTCCCATTTGTCGATCACATAATTTACCGACTTACCCTTTGGGTATGATAAATGGTGGATCATGCAATATTTCCCTTCCTCTTTTTTGGGCACCACCCCCAGCAGAGAAATGACTAAGTCAGCAATTGGTTTTTCTGCGAATGGCCCTGCCAACCTTTCCCAGGCTACCTCCTTCTCTAACTTCCCCCTCAGAATCCCTGGGAGCTCAGCTGCTGATTTGAAGTTCCTGGCTTTAACTGCCCCAACTACCGCCCCCTTCGCTGGTAATGTAAAACCGCTATTCAGCCCTTCAATTAATAAATCTCTATCCTCTATGATAGGGTATGCCTGCAGTTCGCTAATCAGCCTACCTGTTTTCAGGGGGGTTGGCGCTATTCCCCCCAGTCTGTCCTCCCCCAGAGGTTCCCTGGCTCCAAAAGGACTGCCTCCCGTACTCGCTATTACCTCTATTCCTCCTACAGTCCATCTGGGCATGCGCCACGCTACAGTATCTGCAAATGTGCTTGAATCTACATGCTCCCCCCATCGCACCTTTTTTCATTATACGCCCAGCATTCTTTATTGTCAGATTTAATGTTCTTGTTAAAATTAAAATTTGCGCCCCTACCACCTTGCAATTTCATTACCCTGGTGTATAGATCCAGTATTTTTATACCAAGTACCTCCTCCCTTTATCGCCTAATTGCAAGTTACCCTTCCTAAACTCTGTGTCGTAATCCTTCCATGCGAGCCCTCCATATGTCGTGTAACACTCAATAAAATGGATGTACCTTAAAGGGACATTAAACCCAAATGTTTTCTTTCATGATTCAGATAGAGGATACCATTTTAAACAACTTTCTAATTTACTTGTATTATCTAATTTGCTTCATTCTCTTGATATTCTTTCCTGAAAAGCATATCTAGATAGGCTCTGTAGCTTCTGATTGGTGGCTGCACATAGATGCCTCATGTAATTGGCTTACCCGTGTACATTGCTATTTCTTTAACAAAGGATATCTAAAGAATGAAGCAAATTAGATAATAGAAGTAAATTGGAATGCTGTTTAAAATTGTATTCTCTGTCCGAATTATGAAAGAAAAATGTTGGGTTTAATGTCCCTTTAACATGCCCTTTACCTTCCCAGGGTTGGCTGATATAAAACACTCTGCGTATATGAGTATCCCTTTTACTGATTCCGTAAAGGATTGTTTAACCTTTTTTCCCTTTCCTTCCTCCCCCTGGACTTAAAGGCCGCGGCATCCCTAATGATCTCAAATATGTCCACATATTTCCCTTTCTGCGCCCTCATATTTATCTTTTCCTTTAAGTGCGTTGTTAGCGGCATTAACAATGTCCCTGTTACCTCGTCATCTCCATTAAGCGCCTCCCCTGCCTCTGCCTGCTCCTGCATTATTATCTCCTTCCCCGTACCTTTGCCCTGTTTTGCATAAATTTTTCTAACTATTTTTAGTATCCTTTTTTCCCCCTCCCCTTTAATATTCTCATCCTCTGAGTCTAGTTCAGATGAGCTGTCTGATACATTACTGTTTATGCACAATATTCTCTTACCTTGCACTTCTTCCGTTCCTACCGATGACCCTGTCTGTTTTGTTGCTGCTGTTTTTCCTAGTGAGATTGCCCCTGCTGCTTTATTGGTTTCCCCCGCATGACTGCTGGGTACCGCCGTTGCATCCTCTTTCTGTGTTTGCTCCATTGGTACTGCCTCCTTTGCTTTGCTTTGCTCTGCAGGGGTAACATACAAATGTTAGCATTTGTTCTTTTTTTCCTGTATTACCGGCACCTGTGCCCTTCCCCCTCCCTCCCCCTTCTTACCTCCCCCCCTCTTCTCCTGGATCAGCTCCTCCCCTTCCTCTATTAGCCTATATCTGTTTCCTTATGAATCCCTAATCACCCTACCTCCTCCCTTGTTGCCCTGGCTCTCTTCTGTGGCCTACTTTCCTCAGAGCCCCCCTTTCTAAAAACATCTATTCTGGCTGGTTCTCCGTACGTCCCCCTTGGGTATCCTCCCTCTTTGCCCTCAACGTCCTCCCTCCTGTGCCCTTGCAGCGTTGCTGGCCATGCGCTGCCCTCCCACCCCCCGCCCTCTCTGTGCATGCTCGACCCACCGGGACCACAGCGCACCCCATCGATCCACCTCCCCTGCCAGCCATAGCGCCGCTGCTCTGCACCACACTGATATGCCTCCCTGTCACACTCGCTGCAGTTAAATACACAAGGCCTGCAGGACCCATCCTCCCGCTCCCAAAATGGCTGCCCCCTGCTGGCGCACCGTCATACATGTCGTATGCAGCGTGCACATGCGCTGTTAGCATGGGGTTGCCCCGCCCCCTATGTTCGCCTGAACACCACTGCTACGCCATCCGGGCCTCCGTACCTAGGCCCCAAACCTGCCTGCATTATGCCTTTGCTTGCGCTGTCCGGCCCCCCGCATTCCGCCCGCTGCTGCCCCGCTCTACTCACCCATTGACCCCTGGTCTGGAGGAATGCCTCCCCCGCTGGATGCCGGGCTTGCGGAAAAAATATCGGGCACCCCCGCGCTGCCCATGGGAAAATCTATGGACCGCTCTCCCCCCTAGCAATCCACAATTCAATTTTTAGCTGAGTGCCTTGCCCCACGGACCAGGGGCTCCCTTGGGGGAGAGCTTACCTGCAGCATCGCCACCGGACCCACCTCCGCTTGAGCCGTTTCCGATACCGCCGCCTCCCGACATACCTGCTGCTCCTTCCTCAACTTCTCCAGTTGCTTCACCTTCCTCTGCGCTTGGATCGCCCGCGTTCTCCAGACCGTCTCACCATCATCAAGATATCGCCTTGGGATTCTTCGATTCCTGGACGACATTCTTCTACAGCTGACCTTCTTACCTGTAAGAAACAAAGAAAAACAAAGGTTAGTGACCGCTTCCTGTTGTCTCCTTCCCTATTGAAATTAGGTGCAGTGTCCCTTTAAATAAGCCACTATGTTACCGGATTACTGGGGGGGGGGGGTAGGTAGAGGTCGATCTTGTTGTAGGTCGCAGCTGCACACCTCTCCGTTCCATTACCTCAGAGCTGAGATTGGTGATATTTATATCAAAATGATCAGTGTTCGGAGAGTAGCTAGGTATTATGCCTTGATGGTTTATGCTGTGAGTGATACGCAGCAGATATACCAACTCATCAGCTCAGACTCTGAAACAAGCGTCCATCTTGGTCGCCGCCCGGAAGCGTTCCCCCATGAAAGTTAATTTTTGACTAGACTGTCCCTTAAAGAAACTTTTCTACGGACTTACGCAAGTTTACAGTAAAGTGTGACATCAGCTATGATTTTTTTTACAACATGTTAACAAACATGCAATTTCTATTTATTTCACTTATTCATTTAAAGGGACATATACTCAAAAAAAGAACATGCTCTATTCATTAATGATTAGAGCATGTCATTTTAAGACAATCGACCCAGCATTACTTTATGTTTAACAAACAAAGGAAACAGCAGTGCGGGGTTAAATAAACAGTAGTGCAGGGCCGATAGTCTTCAAATGACATGCTCTAGAGCAGTGTTTCTCAACTGCGGTCCTCAAGTACCCCTAACAGGTCAGATTTTAATTATAGCTGAACTAGAGCACAGGTGAAATAATAAGTTGATGGGTGAGAGCAGGTTAGTAACCATGGCTACTGATCAGCTGATTATTTCACCTGAGCTCTAGTTCAGCTATAATGAAACCTGGCCGGTTGGGGGTATTTGAGAAACACTGCCCAATCACGCACTCCTTATAGAACCTTTAATAAAAGCAACACACATAACCTCATTTCTATCCCATGCAGTCTAAATGTACACATTCCTTTCACTTGTTCACTATGGAACTCTTGTTCTGTCTACAACAAACTTGCAACCATTTACTACCTGTTTGTTTCTAATGCTTTCACCCTTTTAGCAATTACCAAAACCTGGCTATCTTCTTCTGACACTGTTTCCATTACTGCTCTCATGCATGGTGGTCTCCACTTTAGCCATACCCCAAGGCAAGCTGAGAGACATGGTGGCGGTGTTGGGATCCTTCTCTCCTCCTCCTGCACCTACCTCAGCTTCCATCTCTCTCCTTTTCCTCCTTTGAAGTCCACTCCATTGGCCTGTTCTCTCCGCTCTCAGAGTGAAAGTCATCGATTGCCCTCCTTGAACAACCTCACAATTCCTTGACAACTTTGCCGCCTGACTTTCTCTCTATGAATATGCCAACGCTAAATCTTGGGGACTTCAACATTCCCATTGACAACCCATCTTCCCCTACTGCCACTAAACTTCTTTCACTCATATCTTCCAGGGTCGGCTCCAGAACGAATGAAATAGGGGGACATTTTTTTTTCATGAGGGGGCACGCATTTACAAAGCATGTATGAGAGTCAAAATAAGAGCAGACCTACATATTCTGCAGGAAAGTGTAGATTCTGGCTGGCTTATCCCCCCCCCACTATTAAAATTTGGAGAATATGTGCTAAATCACTAGGTAAAAGAACGAAGTCTAAATCCTATGCAGTGCACTAAAACAGAGCCATTAAACTTGAGACCTCCAGTGCAATAGCTCCTTAAAAAATTCACCCCTTACTCACCATGATCCAAAACCCTTAAACTCATTCTCAAATCTCAATCATGAGCCCTTAACAGCCATGACACCCCAAACCCCCCAATGCAATTGGTTTTCAGGTACTGGTAATTTTGTAGATTAGATTTAGCTATGCAGCATTACATAACAATTCACTATTTTATTTATTATTTGTAAAGTGTATGATCATATCCAGGGCCGGTGCTAGGAATTTTCTATAGAGTATGTTTTAACTAGGAAGTGGAGTGCAATATGTATTGCCAGGCAGCCCAACACTGCACCACATGATATGACAGATTGACATACTATGAACAACAAAACAACATGGAGTCTATACATAACTCATTTTTACATCAAGGTAGAAAGCATGTCATGTTATAGGAGCATAATTACAAACATTTTTACATAGCTGTTTTATTGTCCCACTAGCATTGCCCAAACTAAAATTTACTTTAACCCCTGGCCTGCTGCCTGCAAAGAGATTAAAAAAACAAACAGAAGTGAAGTACTGTACTACATACACCTCACTGGCTGACAGACTGGCAGTGGCATGGGCCCCAGCCCCAAGGCAAAGTCTACCATGACAGCCTCTATCGTGTATATAACAGTGACAGTTGACTGACTGAGACACTGAGTCTGAGTGAGAGAGTGACTGTCTGTTTAAATGAATTGTGTGGTTAATTATGCGGCTGTGCCAGAGCCAGTGCGCACTCACCATCCTCCTCTGCCTCAAGTTGTTGACACCACCAGTCAGTCTCTAAACACACTTCACCCCTGGGGAAGTAATTGCCAGCAAATTAGCAATGGATCGGATTTTGCCAATTGTGTGCCACTGCCACTCAGCTGTAAAGTGCCACAAACAGTCACACAGTGTCGCACCTGATCCACACTCACTGACTCACTGCCGGACCTGCCTGCAGCTGTTGGGTTTCACTTTTAATTACAGGGAGCAAAATAAAGTATATTGTAATTTATTTTTTTGCTGTATGGAAAATACAGTTTTGTGTTTAAATCAATTTAATTATTACACAGGACATTTTAAAAATAAATTCATGAAGCATTTGCTAATTTTTGTTAAACAAGAGGAGGTTCCAAATGTAATATCTGAAATAAGCCCAAATAATCCAGGAACAAACTGAGCAAAAATATAGAAGCCTGTTGTTTTTAATGGGTTGAATTATTTTCAAATGGTATGGCTACAAACATTGTTCAATTCCAAATTTAACAAACCAATAATTTTAATAAGAGATAATTGGAGAGGTTTTTCATCTGCCTCAATAAAACATATTTGGTCTTCCAAGGGGCAATAAAGCCATTATTTTGGCACTAGTTTGCCACTTTGGCCTCCCTGTGTCACTCACTAGGGTTGCCAGGTGTCCGTTATTAGACCGGACTGTCCGGTATTTCAGGCTTTTGCCCGGTAATTTTATTTTTAAAATACCGGACATAGCCTTAGGTAGACACGGTAATTTTTTAAAAATTTTTTTTAATAAATTCTGTCAGCCCGTGCCAACTCAGGCTCTGCTCAGCTGTCCAGCTGATCAGATCATATTATCATCATCCTGACAGTGTGCAGAGCCGGAGTTGCGGTCGGACCCTCTGCGCGCTGCCTGCCTGCCACCCATCTGTGAGATCTGCCTGTGTAACTTGTAATGGTCTTCTGTCACTGACTGCGCTGTGTCGGATGTCGTCACGTGATCGCACTGGTCACGTGACGTCACAACACACTGTAGCAAGAAGACCCGCTCTCATCTCAGTCTGTATGCTGCAGGGACTGAGTACTGAGCTGACCGCTGTGCACAGTGCTGTCTGAGTCTGACTCTGAGCCAGCAAGAAATTAGATTAGTGTGTGCCTGTTCACTGCCCAGCCAAGGGAAGGGAATAGACAGTGTGACTGAGTCCTTATCAACATAATCCATTGAAGCAGCCAGGGACTGAGAGTGAGACTCAGTTAAATGTTACATGATTAATACAACAATGAGGCATGTCTCAGTCACTCTCAGTCTTTTTAAATAAATGTTATTATATCATCACCATCACCCAGACAATTATATACATATTTATTTATTTTATTTTATATATATATATATATATATATATATATATATATATATACCTATTCATACAATATATATTTATTATCTATATAATATATATATATTTTATATATATTATCTATCTATTTATCTATATATATATATATATACCTATTCATACAATATATATTTATTATCTATATAATATATATATATTTTATATATATTATCTATCTATCTATCTATCTATATATATATATATATATATATATATATATATATATATATATATATATAATTTGTGTGCCTTTTTCTCTGCAACAAGACCCTACCACGCTTCGACTCCCCCACCTTATCATTTTGGCTGTCCAGTATTTTTTTGAAGGACAGCTGGCAACCCTACTCACTACTCAGTCTGAAGTTATTTATAAGTGGAAATGCAGTACTTATGCACCTTTGATAATTGATAAGACAACAGCATATATGATTAAAGTGATGATGCTTGCTTTATATTATGTTTTCATGTATTATATTAGAATTTGATGGTTGTAGTACATGAACATGTGTGTGTGTGTGTGTGTGTAGCACGGTAATATGCTGTTTGACTGCCCATGTGCCCTAGTGGACCTCTTTGACAAAAAATAACTTCTCTAATAAAATAGGTTTATTTTTGTATAATATCTCTTAAATGTTTTGTGTGTTGCAGTGTGTTCCTCCTTTTATACCGATTATGCACATGTTCCAGTGGTGAAACAAACAGCTTTTGTTTTTATTTTTGTGAGGTGTGTTACATTCATACTGTCCAACGATATCATTATTAGCCAGAGCTAATGCGACCCAAATTTAAGTTTAAATACAAGTTTAACTTGATTTATTACATGAATTTTTAACGTTCTTATATCCCATTTATTATTATTTTAAATTAATATAAAATCAAATTATTTCCCAAACCCTATACAAGATATTCCTGCATTTTATCGTGATGAGATCTGCCTTTTTTTTTTGGACCTACATGGTCACCTCTGTGGGTTATTACAATACGTATTTCTGGTGGAACATCAGGATGAAGAAGCCATAACTATTAAACCTGCTGCTTACCGTGTTATGAAGGGAGTAGATGCCTGCATACAAGCAGTCAGTATGTGAGAGTGTCAGGGTTACTTTCCTCTCTGTTCCTTTAAGGATCACTTGTTCATCCTATGCAGCCTATTTAAACTCCACCCTTTCCTTTCCTCATTGCTAGGTTAATCTTTCTGTTCTGTGTAAAGCAAGTCTGAATTGTTTAGCACTGAACTCACCTCGCCGCTCTTGTGGTATTGAAACCACTTCTCAGCTTCCTCTTAGGAACCTTTCCTGCCGGACATGCAAGCTGTTACAAACAGCACTTCTAAACCGCAGCTCCTAACTCTCTCACGGAGCACACTGTTTGCTACCGCTGACGTCATCAGCTGTAGCCCGAGACAGCTACCGCTCCACTGAACTGCCCAGGACACTTACCGCTCCTCTGGACACTCTAAGGAATCAGGTTGTATAGAATTGTTGTTAACTGAACTATCCTGCTTAAACCTGAACCGCATTATATTCAGATGTACTTGGATTATCTATATTGTTTGTTGCTAAAAAGCTAACCTCTCTCCACGCTACATATATATATATATAACTTTGGGCTATGTCTACAAAATTCTGCATAAACTAACCTGTCTCTATGCTTCAATACTGTCTCTGAATACCAAATTGTCATATTACTTGTGCCCTCTAACTGCTTACACATTTATTCTATACATATTTATGTGTGCTGTGTATTGAAGGCAAAATTAACACACAAGGTTATTCACTTAGGCGATCCAGTGTTTAACTCTGTGTCACACCTACAAATTTACATATTACTATCTTACTGCTGTATCTAGTATAAGAGGCATAAAACAAATAACAGATACCTGACATAAAAGGTATCTGACATATTAACCTAGCCCTAAAAAAAGGAAAATGTCCTCTGAAGAAATAGCAGATCAGTTTTCCAATGTCTCACAACACTTAGACAGTCTCACACAAAACATCAGAGACCTGCAGAGTGACAATGAGACTGTAAAAACATCTCTCAGAGATTTGTATAATACTAAACCAAATCCCACTACACTGTTACCTGAACCACAAGTCAGTCTCCCAGAGAAATTCTCAGGAAACAGAACCTTGTTCAGAGAATTTAAAAATTCATGTCTTTTGCTTTTTGAATTGAAGCCAAACACTTATAGAAAAGACAGACTAAAAGTCCTGACCATCATTTCCTTCCTTAGGGCAGAGCCCCGTGCGTGGGCTGACACTTATTACGAGAGTCAGGATCCCATACTGAACTCTCTAGATGATTTCCTGAAGGAGATGTCATCCCTATACGATGACCCCTTCAAACAAAGCTCTGCTGAAGCATCTATCAGAGCTTTAAAACAGAACAAACAACCTGTTGAGGAATATATCTCTCAGTTTAAGATCCATGCAAAGGATACCCAATGGAATGAGCCTTCCTTAAAGAACCATTTCCGTATTGGCCTGTCTGATGACATAAAGGATGAGCTCTCCAGGATAGGTATACCAGCAACTCTCGAGGAGCTATACACCATATCCATTACAATCGATAGGAGGATCAGGGAACGCCGTCATGAGAGGGGTGGATACTCAAATTCCATTAGGAAACCACTAACTACTCTTGCACATAAAGAACAGGATCACGAGGTTCCAATGGAGATCGGAGTCATCAAGGGACCCTTGTCCCAGCAAGAAAAAAATAGAAGACGCCTCCTCAATCTCTGCATGTATTGCGCTGCCAGAGAACATGAGGTTAAGGCTTGCCCATTACTACAAAAGCAAAAGGCTGGTAGGTCCCCTAAAAGTTATCCTTTTCGCCTATTAAAAGATAAGAGTAGCACTTATTTTTTTTTACCTCTCTCCCTACAGTGGCATCGACACAGGGTCCAAACTGAAGCCTTAATAGATACAGGAGCATGTGGTAACTTCGTTGACCTTGAATATGTAAGGGCCAATAAAATTCCTGTTGAAGCAAAATCTGTACCTCTTTCTTTTAATGTAGTTGATGGTTCACCTCTTTCCTCAGGTCCTGTAAACGAACACACCATACCTCTCCTCATGGTCACAGAAACTGGCCATACTGAAACTATAACATTTAATGTCATAACCTCACCTATCTTTCCTATCATTCTAGGTATTTCCTGGCTGAAAATTCATCAACCTACACTCAATTGGACAGATTTCTCTGTAGCTTTAGATTCCACATATTGCACTAGTAACTGCTACACACCTCAACTTTAAGCAACAGTAACTGACCCCATGTTACCACACTGTTACTCTAACTTCACTGACGTTTTTAGCAAGAAAGACGCAACATCTCTACCACCCCATAGACCATATGACTGCCCTATAGACTTATTACCTGGTTCTAGTGTGCCATATGGTCACATATTTCCGTTGTCCAAACCTGAGTTAGACCATCTAAAGGAATATTTACATGAAAATTTGGAAAAGGGTTTTATTAGACCCTCCACATCACCAGCTGGTGCTGGTATTTTCTTTGTTAAGAATAAAGACGGATCACTCAGACCTATCATAGACTACAGGGAACTCAATAAGAGAACAATTAAAAACAGATATCCTTTACCCTTAATTCCAGAATTAATTGAGAGGTTACGTGGTGCCCAGGTCTTCACCAAATTGGACCTAAGAGGGGCCTATAACCTTGTCAGAATTCGTGCCGGCGATGAATGGCTAACAGCATTCAGAACCCGTTACAGGTTATTCGAGTATACTGTTATGCCATTCGGTCTCTGCAACGCGCCGGCTACATTTCAAAACTTTATCAATGATATATTTCTTGATATTTTGGACGTATACATTGTAGTGTACCTTGATGATATTCTCATATATTCACAAACCTTGGACGAACACATACGACATGTAACCACAGTCCTGACTCGTCTACGCACACATAGTCTGTATGCCAAGCTTGAAAAGTGTTTATTTCATGCAAAACAAGTATCCTTCTTGGGTTATCAAATAACCTCCTCTGGAATTAAGATGGAAGAAACCAAAGTTTCTTGCATTAAAAACTGGCCTAACCCTAGGAATAAGAAGGACATACAAAGTTTCCTTGGTTTCGCCAATTTTTACCGCAAATTCATCCATAAGTTTGCCACCTTAACTAAACCGTTATCAGATTTAACTAAATTACAAAACAAGTTCCACTGGTCACAGGTTGCTCAACAGGCCTTTGATACCCTAAAGCAACGATTTACCACTGCACCTATTCTTCAGTTCCCTGATACTAACTTACAGTTTATTTTGGAGGTCGATGCCTCTGACTTCGCTTTAGGCGCAGTTCTATCACAGAGGAAATCTTTCAAAGAACCGATTCACCCTGTAGCCTACTATTCAAGGGTTATGACTCCAGCTGAACTCAAACTATCCAGTTGGAGAAAAGGAGTTGCTTGCTATAAAAAGTTATTTTGACCAATGGCGTCATCTCCTTGAGGGGTCACTCTTCCCTGTGGTTATTCTAACTGATCACAAGAATTTGCAGTATCTACAAACCAACAGGACCCTGTCTGCAAGACAACTCAGGTGGAGTCTGTACTTCTCCCGATTCCGTTACATCATAACTTATAGGCCAGGTTCCAAAAATGCCAAAGCAGATGCCTTGTCAAGATTGCACCAAAGACCAGACACGGAGAACCCGCCTTCAACCATCATTCCAAAAGAGAATATATTGGCCTCCCTCACCATAAGTCCTATTAACATTCGATCCGCTCAAGAAAAGGATTCCACTAAGCCTACCACAGAACTACAATTGGCCTCTGATGGCCTATTCTACCACAAAGGTCTACTATATATTCCAGAGGAACTACGCTCTACTATCCTAGAATCTCTCCATGACTCTCCACTGGCTGGACATCTCGGATTCCATAAGACGTACTTGAATCTCAAACAATCATTCTGGTGGCCGTCCATGGAAACTTACGTTAAGAGATATATCTCTGAGTGTTCCATTTGTTCCAGTTCCAAACCTTCCCATCTAAAACCTGTTGGGTTGCTTCAACCCTATCCGGTTCCTACGAAACCGTGGACTGATGTCTCTCTCGACTTTATTGTCGAACTCCCCATGTCCACTTCTCATACCTGTATTATGGTTGTTGTGGACATGTTCTCCAAAATGGCACATTTTATCCCACTTCCAGCGGTACCGACTGCAGCAACTACAGCTCAGACTTTCATCAGAGAAATCATCCGACTTCATGGGATACCCACCAGTATCCTGACGGACAGAGGGTCCCAGTTCACTTCCAGGTTCTGGAAAGAATTCTGTGTTGCCTTACGAATCACCCAAAAATTGACCACATCCTATCACCCGCAATGTAATGGACAAACGGAGAGAACGAACCAGTGGCTAGAACAATATCTCCGATGCTACTGTTCACAACATCAGGAGACCTGGTACTCTTTTCTCCCCCTCGCAGAATTCGCTTACAACAATACTCCCAATGCCTCGACTAAATTTAGCCCCTTCTACATTAATAATGGTATCCACCCTAGAAGTCATTTGCTTCTTAGGGTTCTTACCTCTTGTCCAGCAGTGGACACAGTAAACGACATTTCGAGAGCCTTCAGTACTATAAAAGATAACATTGAACATGCTCAGGCATCCTAAAAGCGTCAATATGATCTTCGCCATCAACAACAACCTAATTATCAGATTGGACAAAAGGTCTGGTTGTCCACAAAGAATCTCAAACTTCATCTCCCATCCAAGAAACTTGTCAGACTTTTTGTTGGCCCATTTCATATTGTCGCTCTTCCAAATCCTGTCACAGTCACCCTCAAGCTTCCAGACTCTTATAAAATTCATCCCACCTTCCATGTATCCCTCATAAAACCGTGTCATTCTTCGGTCACTCTTGCTCCTGAAGGGACCCCGGTTTCCGATTCTTTTGAAGACACTGAATACGAGGTGCAAAGCAAAGTGGACTCTGGACTCAGGAATGGTCGCCTGGAGTATTTGGTTCACTGGTTGGGTTATGATGCTTCAGAGGATTCTTGGGAGCCTGCGGCCAATGTCTCGGCATCTCGTTTGGTCTCGCTGTTCCATCGGCATAACCCTGATAGGCCTGTGCCCTGAAACCTTGCAGTGGTTTCCTTGGGGGGGGGACTCTGTCAGGGTTACTTTCCTCTCTGTTCCTTTAAGGATCACTTGTTCATCCTATGCAGCCTATTTAAACTCCACCCTTTCCTTTCCTCATTGCTAGGTTAATCTTTCTGTTCTGTGTAAAGCAAGTCTGAATTGTTTAGCACTGAACTCACCTCGCCGCTCTTGTGGTATTGAAACCACTTCTCAGCTTCCTCTTAGGAACCTTTCCTGCCGGACATGCAAGCTGTTACAAACAGCACTTCTAAACCGCAGCTCCTAACTCTCTCACGGAGCACACTGTTTGCTACCGCTGACGTCATCAGCTGTAGCCCGAGACAGCTACCGCTCCACTGAACTGCCCAGGACACTTACCGCTCCTCTGGACACTCTAAGGAATCAGGTTGTATAGAATTGTTGTTAACTGAACTATCCTGCTTAAACCTGAACCGCATTATATTCAGATGTACTTGGATTATCTATATTGTTTGTTGCTAAAAAGCTAACCGCTCTCCACGCTACATATATATAACTTTGGGCTATGTCTACAAAATTCTGCATAAACTAACCTGTCTCTACGCTTCAATACTGTCTCTGAATCCCTACTCACTGTTACGGACACTATATTGACCTGATATTTTCCTAACTTTGCTCTATATCTGACCTGACCTGTCGCCCTTTCCCATTTCAGACCTTCACCTGCTCATCTATAATCTTAATGCATCAGCTAAACCTACTTCTGCATCCCGCACCTGCAGAAAACTACACATTGGGGATCCACTCCAATTTTCCTAACTAATTCAACATATCCCTCACACTTCCACAATAACCTGCAGCCCACAAACAAAACCCTCTAAAACCCTCTCCTCTGCACTAGACACTCTTGCTCCATCCCAACTGCGCAAAACCCCCTTTAGTTACAGCCCTGGTACTCTCAGCAAACACGCTAATGGCAAAAACATAAATTATGCTAACCAGGTTATTTCATTTCCTTCTGTATAAGAAAAGTCCACTGCTTCATTCCTTACTGTTGGGAAATACTGAACCTGGCCACCAGAAGGAGGCAAAGACACCCCAGCCAAAGGCTTAAATACCTCTCCCACTTCCCCCATCCCCCAGTCATTCTGTCAAGGGAACAAGGAACAGTAGGAGAAATAGAGTATAAAATGGTGCCAGAAGATAAATATAAATTTAGGGGGCCACCCATCGGAGAACACGGCGGGGGCCATGGACTCATTATACAGAAGGAAATTAAAATTATCTGGTAAGCATAATTTATGTTTTCCTTCTTAATATAAGGAGAGTCCACAGCTTCATTCCTTACTATTGGGAAACTAATACCCAAGCTCTAGAGAACACTGAATGAAAACGGGAGGGACAAAAAGAGAGGCGGACCCTAATCTGAGGGCACCATGGCCTGCAAAACATTTCTCCCAAAGGCTGCTTCAGCTGAAGCAAAAAAATCAAACTTGTAAAATTTAGAAAAAGTGTGTAAGGAGGATCAGGTAGCTGCCTTACAAATCTGATCCATAGAGGCCTCGTTCTTAAAATCCCAAGAGGAAGCCACTGCTCTAGTAGAATGAGCCATAATTCTCTGAGGAGGTGTATGTCCCACTGTCTCATAAGCTAAGCGGATAAGACTCCTCAACCAAAAAGATAAGGAAGTCAAAGAGACCTTTAGACCCTTACGCTTCCCAGAATAGGCAACAAACAAGGAAGAAGTTTGTCTATAATCCTTAGTAGCCTGAAGATAAAACTTTAAAGCACAAACTACGTCCAAATTATGAAGTAAACGTTCCTTCGAAGAATGAGGATTAGGACACAAAGAATTGACCACAATCTCTTGATTGATGTTGCGGTCTGACACGACCTTAGGGAGAAACCCTAATTTAGTACGGAAGACAGCCTTATCCGAATGGAACACCAGATAAGGAGGCTCACATTGCAAGGCGACAATCTCAGATACTCTGCGCGCAGAAGCAATAGCCAGTAGAAAAATAACCTTCCAGGACAACAACTTAATGTCAATTTCAAGCATAGGCTCAAACGGAGTCAGTTGCAAAACCTTAAGAACCAGATTCTGACTCCAAGGAGGAGCCAAAGATCTGAACACAGGTCTAATCCTAATCAGAGCCTTAACAAAAGACTGAACATCTGGAAGCTCAGAGACCCTCTTGTGCAGTGAAACAGACAAGGCCGAAATTTGTACCCTCAGGGAACTGTCCTAAAGACCCTTCTCCAGTCCATCCTGGAGAAACAATAGAATCCTGGCAACCTTAACTCTATGTCAGGGAAATCCACGGTCTTCACACCAGAATAAGTAGATTCTCCACACCTTATGATAGATGTGACGAGTAACCGGCTTACGAGCTTAAATGAGTATCAATAACTCTCTCAGAAAACCCTCTCTTGGCAAGGACTAAGCGTTCAATCTCCACGCAGTTAGCCTCAGAGAATCTAGATTTTGATGAACAAAAGGACCTTGTTCCAGCAGATCCCTGCGATAAGGTAACTTCCATGGAAGAGAAGATGACGTCCTCACTAGATCCACAAACCACGTCCTTTGCGGCCACTATGGAGCAATCAGTATTACTGAAGCCTGCTCCTGCTTGATGCGGGCCACTACCTGAGGAAGGAGTGGTAACGGCAGAAAAAGGTAGATTAGATTGAACCTCCAAGGCACTGCTAATGCATCTATTAGCTCCGCCTGAGGATCCCTGAACCTCGACCCATATCTGGGTAGTTTGGCATTGAGACGAGATGCCATGAGATCTATCTCCGGCATCCCCCACATGTTGCATATCTCCGCAACCACCTTTAGATGGAGAGGCCATTCCTCCGGATGAAAGGATTGTCTGCTGAGAAAGTCTTCTTCCCAGTTCTCCACACCCGGAATGTGGATTGCTCACAGCGAACAGTTGTGGGCCTCCACCCACTCCAGAATCCGAGATACTTCCCTCATTGCTAGGAAGCTTCTCGTTCCACCCTGATGATTGATGTAAGCCATTAAGGTTATATTGTCTGATTGAAATCTGATAAACCAGGATGAACCCAGAAGAGGCCGAGCCTTCAGAGCATTGTAGATTGCTTGAAGTTCCAGAATGTTGATTGGGAGGGAGCGTTTCTCCTGAGACCACAGGCCCTGTGCCTTCTTGGCACCCCAAACAGCTCCCCATCCTTCTCCCAGGATGGTCTTAGAAAGGATGTCCCTCGGGACAAATGATCTGGACAGAGCCACCAAGAGAGCGATTCTCTTGATCGGCAGGGAGATCTGTTTAGACAGACCTGAATGATCACAGTTCCACTGTCTCAGCATGCATAGGTGTAATGGTCTGAGGCGGAACCTGGCAAAGGCAATGTCCATGCTGGACACCATGAGACCAATTACCTCCATACACTGAGCCACAGATGACCTTAAGGAGGTCCGGAGGGCAAGACATGCCAAAGCTAGCTTGCAACGTCTCTGGTCGGTTAGAAATATCCTCATGGAAATCGAGTCTAATATAGTACCCAGGAATTCTACCTGGTGCTTGGAATAAGAAAACTCTTTTCTAAGTTTATCTTCCACCCATGAGATCGAAGAAGAGATAACGAATGGTCCGCCGCTAGACGAAAAGATAATGCTTGAACCTGAATGTAGTCCAAGTACGGAGCTACTGCTATACCTTAGGTTCTGATGACGGCCAGGAGAGCCCCTAGAACCTTTGTAAAGATTCGTGGAGCAGTAGCTAGACCAAACTGGTGCAATGAAGTGAGCTGAGGTGAGGGTAGGTGGCGCAAATAAATGCTGATTCCCTGTAACGACGTGTTACTATCCTAATGTTGTTTGTAAATATCTTTATATTTTTGATTATGTAAGTATCGCTGTGAATTCTATTTAGCCTAAATGCTACGTTATAAATGCTACTAGTGTCGAGTTTTCTATTTCTGTGACTATGTATTAATAATATACTCCTTACATAAAATAAATGCCAATATGCTGTTGATTATAAAACAAATTTATTCAGTCTTAAAATAAATATATGTATACACTTTACACAATATTGACACCGGTGTCAGAGGATACGTGGATTTTAAAAGAAATATAAAATACTTTAAAGTATTAAGTACATAGAATGATGATAAGTAAAATGATAAAAAGATATTAATACATTGGAGTTACTTTTTGCCACAGTGAGTTACAGTGTTATTGACATTCAGTCTACTTCTAATAGTCCGGGTTTTTAAAACGCTTTAACCTTACAGTTTAGGCCGGGTATACGTGATGGTTCACTATATTATATTAGTGCTGATAGTGCTGTATTAATTACGCTTTAAAGTACCTTTAAGTGTATCCGTCTGATGACACTTTGTACGTTGGAGAATACTGCGGTTAAATATATGCCGCTGTTTGATTCCCTTTAGTGTATCCGTCTGATGACACTATTTACGTTGGAGAATACTGCGGTTAAATATATGCCGCTGTTTGATTCCCTTTAGTGACTGGGTTTGCTAGGTGAGTCGTGATGTTAGAACGTTCTAGCGGTTAAATATATGCCGCTGTGATGACTTGTTGCAGTCTAAGTTCAACCTGCAGTAAAAAAGGATGATGTTACTCTTTGTGGTGATTCACACTGACGTAAGAATGTTTCCTGCGGTTCCCGTGACCGCTTAATATGTTGTCGGTCAGTGACTCTTCGTGGTGATTCACACTGACGTGAGAATGTTTCCTGCGGTTCCCGTGACCGCTTAATATGTTGTCGGTCGGTGACCGATTTAGCTCTTTAAAGGATGTTGGTTCCTGATACTTTGTCCGTGAGGTGTGAAATCCTTGCCGCTTCAGTTGTTTGTTCTTCTGCCTCCGTTTACTGCCGGTCAGTGACCGGTCCGGCTATGTTCTTTGATGTTTTGGATGGAAGCGCTGCTCTTGTGTCCTGCAAATCCGTGTGAGGGTGATCGGGTATCAACGCGTTTCGGCTTCAAAGCCTTTCTCAAGATACCTGATGAGTAGATTGGCCAGCTATTTATACCTGTTTCGGTTAACTGTTAAACTCCCAGTAAGATATTATTGTAATTTTCACTTCTAGTCAGTTGGTGAATTCGATGATTTTAACAATCATTAGGAATTGATTCTGGGTAAATTATCTTACATACATACTTTTCAGATATTTGTACTTTATCATTTGTGGATCTTCATTTCTTATTGTGCACGATATTGCAACTTGGCTATAAGGAGTATGTTATTAAACATATATCAAGATTGGATTTTGGGATATTTTTCATACAGACACGTTTTTCAGAGATTTATACTTTGTGGTATGTGAAAATTCATTTATTGTTGTGCACACTGAAGTGTGTTAATGCGTACCCTAGATATTTCTGGATATGCGCTAGTTTGTGTTGAGGCGTAAAAAATCATTATTGGCATAAACTTTGACTTTGGGTAAAATTTAAAGGTAAAATTATGGGTCAAATTTAAATACGATATTTAGTATTTTGAAAATTGATTTAGGATTGTAGTTATGGATCGACCAATTATTCTATGGTGTAGATTGTTATTTTATTAACTTATGCAGATTTTACAAATCATGAATTTGTGGTCAGAAGTTACAGCACCTAAAATTTCAAATATGTGACTTTTTATACTTAGTTGACGGACTCTAACATATATGTATCCCTAACTAAAAATGTTGTTCAATTGTGAAATTGGTACATCATTAACTCCAGGTTTGGAGTATTGGAACGTATAGCGATGAACTGGTTTGGAGTATTGGAACGTATAGCAATGAACTAGTACATCTTTGACTTTGCGTCTGGAATGTTTGGAAGTGTCTTTTATATTATTTCGTGTGTCTAATAAATTGTTAGACATCTTGAATATGATTATTCCTTGATGTGTTTAATATATGACTATTGCGTAATACGGATGTGATTAAAGTCCATAGATAATTTGGTTTGGGGTGTACTACAGGATGGCGTTTAAGTCCATTTCACTGTTTAGACCTTTTGGGTGTAGAGTACCCATTTCGAATATTAATTTGGCTTCTTGGTGTAAAAGTTTTTTCCCTAGATTGCCTCCTCTGCTGTCTGGTTTAATCTTTCTAATGCCCCAAAATAACATTTCATTTGGGTTTCCTTTATGGCATGTTTTGAAGTGTGCGTATAATTTTGTGTTATCTCTTTCTTTTTCAATACTTAGGATGTGTTCTCTCATCCTATCCTTCAACTTTCTACTTGTTTGGCCTAAGTATTGAAGTTTGCAAGTGCATTCTATTAGATATATGATATTGTTATCCGTGCATCTGATAATGTCATTTATTTTTACTTCTTTATTTGTCACAGTTGACCTGACTGATTTAGATTTGGTACTGTGTTTACAAGATTTACACTCATGGCATGGGAAAAAACCAGATATGGTTTCATTATTAAGGTCTCGTTGGGTAGTGTGGTTTTTTTTGTTGTTTGTACTCGCTAGGTGCTAGGATATTTTTCAGACTGGTAGCTTTTCGAAATATAATATCTGGATGTTGTTTTAATCTTTTTCCAAGGATAGGGTCACTTTTTGCAAGATGCCAGTGTTTCTTTATAATGTTTTCTATCTGTTTGTGTTGGCTGGAATATGTGGTGATGAATGGAATGTGATAAGGGTCTCTATCCTCATGTTTCATCATGTTATTTTTATCTTTATCCTCCAGAAGGGCCTTTCTATCTATTGATCTGACTTGTTTTTTTGTGTCTACTAGAATTTTAGGATGATATCCCTTTTCAGCAAATCTCTTGTCTAAAATTTCAGTTACTTTGGTGCAATTCCTTCTTATTCTCGAGTACTGTCCTTTAGGTATATTATTCTTCCACTTTGCATGGTGGCAACTTTTATAGTCAATGTAGCTATTTGCATCTACTTTCTTAAAAAAAGTCGTTGTGGTGATTTCGTTATTTATTATGGCTATCTCTATGTCTAAGAAGCTGATTTTAGTTTTGTTATGTTCATGTGTAAACTTTAGACCGAAGTCGTTATTATTGAAGTCTAGTATGAACTCTTCTAATAGTTCCTCATCTCCTCTCCAAATGATGAATATGTCATCTATGAACCGTTTATAGAGCACGAGATTCGCACCCCACGGAGTGTTCGATAGAAATTGCTCCTCAAAATGTCCTACAAATAAATTAGCGTAACTGGGTGCGAATCTCGTGCCCATAGCTGTTCCTCTTTTTTGTATATAATGACTTCCGTTGAAAGAAAAATAGTTATTTCTGAGTATGAATTCCATACACTGCAATATAAATTCTTTTTGGGGTTTTTCCATTTCGCTGTCTTTCGTTAAAAAGGAATTTGTGGCTTCTAAGCCTTTTGAATGGTCTATGCATGTGTATAAGCTACTTACATCGCAAGTAACGAGAATGTAGTTTTCTTTCCAATTAATATGATCAATTAGATTCAGGAAATGCTTAGTGTCTCTTAAGTGAGAAGGTATGTTTTTGACATATTTTTGAAGAAAGAAGTCAGTGTATTGAGATAGGTTTGATGTCAGTGAATTTATTCCTGATATTATGGGCCGCCCTGGGGGGTTGATTAAATCCTTGTGGATTTTTGGTAGGAAATAAAAGACTGGGGTTCTGGGATGTTCTATTAAAATAAAATTGAGTTCTTGGTTGTTTATTATGCCTTTATCTTTTGCTGAAAGGATCATTTTTTCTAAATTCTTTCTCATTTGCTCAATAGGGTTACCTGTTAATTTATTGTATGTGGTTTTGTCCCCTAACAGTCTATCGGCTTCTTTAAGGTAATTTTCTGTGTCCATAATGACAACTCCCCCCCCCCTTTATCAGCCTGTTTTATAGTGATGTTTTTGTTCTCTTTCAGCTCTTTTAGAACCTCATTTTCTTTTTTACTTAAATTCCATTTAAGCTCCTTATTTTTTTCCAGTTTTTCAATATCCTCTTTTACCTTTTTCTCAAATGTTTCAATCATACTACCTTTTTCTTGAGTGGGGTTAAAAGTGGATTTTTGTTTGAAATTGGTGTGAATGTATTTTGATGTGTAGTTACTATTATTTTCCAGAGGATTTCTCAAAAAATACTTTTTTAAGGCTAATTTTCTTGTAAATTGATTCACATTAATCAGGGTTTCAAATTTGTTGATTTTACAGGACGGGGCAAATGATAGACCTTTGTTGAGTATTGTTTTTTGTTTGTCATTTAGTGTTAATTTACTCAAATTAAAGATACCTTTAGGTTCTATTTTGATTTCTTCGTTGCTTTTTTTGATTCTCCCTCCCCTTCCTCTGTTTCCTCTAATCTTCTTTTTCCTTTCGGTGGGTCGTGTGTTTGATTTGGGCCTTCTTCTAAAAAAGATCTATGGTTTATTGTTTTGGTGGATGTAGTGGGAGTTCTAGATTCTTCTTCCTGACTTAGTGCACTGTATCTGTTCTGGTGTTCTAAATTTCTTTCTGGTGGATGTGTGGTGGTGCTCTAATTTTTGAAATTATCTTTTGTTTTCGGTGATTGTGGTCTCTTAAAATTTTCCTTTGGTGTTTCCCTATCTAGTTTTTCTTTATTTTGATTTCTCCAAGTGTGATTGTGGTTGTAATTATCATAATTTTGGTTTTCAAATCTTCTTTCCCCATGGTTTCTATAATTTTGAAAATGTGAATCCCTATTTTCATCTTGGTAGTGTTCATATCGGTTGAAATGTGAGTTTCTATTTTCACCTCTATAGTGTTCATTTCTATTGTAATAGTGCTCATTAGTATCTCTATAATTATTTCTGTGGTGGTGATTTCTATTTGAATTGTGGAAATTATTTGAATTTTGGTAATCGTGCTGTATATAGTTTCTGTATTCTTGTGTGTGTTCCTCTTCCGTGTTGTGTCTATTATCTTCCTTGTGTGAATGTCCTGTGTTACTTCTTCCTTGTTGTAATTCTCTATTACTATGCCTGTATTCATTATAGGTGTATCCGTTATGTCTGTAGTTGTCACGTCTGTAGTTTCTATTTCTATCATTGTCCCAGTTTCGGTATTGATTATAGTTGTAATTTGGTCTTTGGAATCTATTTATGTAATTTCCTTTGTTATGATTGTGGTATCTATGATAGTTATAGTTACTATCATTTCGTGTTTGATTTAAGGTCTTTCCTGTGTTTTCTTGCTCAACCTGCATGTTCCCTGTCTCAGGTTCATTATTGAATTTTTTATTGCTAAAAAGTAATCTGTAATTAGGTTGTGCTTCTTCATTGCTATGATCTGTTTGTCTTTTATAGTCCTCAATGTCTCTATTGAATTTTTTCCATTTTACTTCTATTATATCTTTGTTCAGTTCACCTAGTTTTTTAGCTATTTCTTGTTGCTTTGTGTTTAAAGAGTCTGTTAGATCTGTATGTTCCAATTTTTCTTTATAGTTTTGAATTTTGATACCTAATTCCTGTGAGGTTATTTCTCTTGATTTAATAATTACTGTTATAAGTTTAAGGGAAGCTGTTTCCAGAATGTCAAACCATTCTTTACTATGTTCTTCGTTTAGTTCGAACGTGCAGTCTTTTTTGAGTCGTAGTCCCCTAGGGACCATATTTTCTTTTATGTATTTATTTAAAAAAGCTAACTCCAATTTCTGTTTTATTTCCTTAAATAGAATATTTTCTAATTCGCTTATAGTGTCTTTCTCGTTTATATAATCTATTTTATTGAAATTTGAGTTCATGGGGTCAATTTTATTTGAAATGTCATCGAGAATGTTATTCCTAGTGTTAAATATGTCCATCCTTCAGATGTTGGTGAACCTTTCTTAACAGTCTAGGGATAAAATATGTATGTGCGTTTGGGATAGTGATTAGACTGTAAGTAAGGAGGGGAATAATGCACACCTTATAAAACTTTATCCCAATGTTTTATAGAAATGAGCTGAGGTGAGGGTAGGTGGCGCAAATAAATGCTGATTCCCTGTAACGACGTGTTACTATCCTAATGTTGTTTGTAAATATCTTTATATTTTTGATTATGTAAGTATCGCTGTGAATTCTATTTAGCCTAAATGCTACGTTATAAATGCTACTAGTGTCGAGTTTTCTATTTGTGTGACTATGTATTAATAATATACTCCTTACATGAAATAAATGCCAATATGCTGTTGATTATAAAACAAATTTATTCAGTCTTAAAATAAATATATGTATACACTTTACACAATATTGACACCGGTGTCAGAGGATACGTGGATTTTAAAAGAAATATAAAATACTTTAAAGTATTAAGTACATAGAATGATGATAAGTAAAATGATAAAAAGATATTAATACATTGGAGTTACTTTTTGCCACAGTGAGTTACAGTGTTATTGACATTCAGTCTACTTTTAATAGTCCGGGTTTTTAAAACGCTTTAACCTTACAGTTTAGGCCGGGTATACGTGATGGTTCACTATATTATATTAGTGCTGATAGTGCTGTATTAATTACGCTTTAAAGTACCTTTAAGTGTATCCGTCTGATGACACTTTGTACGTTGGAGAATACTGCGGTTAAATATATGCCGCTGTTTGATTCCCTTTAGTGTATCCGTCTGATGACACTATTTACGTTGGAGAATACTGCGGTTAAATATATGCCGCTGTTTGATTCCCTTTAGTGACTGGGTTTGCTAGGTGAGTCGTGATGTTAGAACGTTCTAGCGGTTAAATATATGCCGCTGTGATGACTTGTTGCAGTCTAAGTTCAACCTGCAGTAAAAAAGGATGATGTTACTCTTCGTGGTGATTCACACTGACGTAAGAATGTTTCCTGCGGTTCCCGTGACCGCTTAATATGTTGTCGGTCAGTGACTCTTCGTGGTGATTCACACTGACGTGAGAATGTTTCCTGCGGTTCCCGTGACCGCTTAATATGTTGTCGGTCGGTGACCGATTTAGCTCTTTAAAGGATGTTGGTTCCTGATACTTTGTCCGTGAGGTGTGAAATCCTTGCCGCTTCAGTTGTTTGTTCTTCTGCCTCCGTTTACTGCCGGTCAGTGACCGGTCCGGCTATGTTCTTTGATGTTTTGGATGGAATCGCTGCTCTTGTGTCCTGCAAATCCGTGTGAGGGTGATCGGGTATCAACGCGTTTCGGCTTCAAAGCCTTTCTCAAGATACCTGATGAGTAGATTGGCCAGCTATTTATACCTGTTTCGGTTAACTGTTAAACTCCCAGTAAGATATTATTGTAATTTTCACTTCTAGTCAGTTGGTGAATTTGATGATTTTAACAATCATTAGGAATTGATTCTGGGTAAATTATCTTACATACATACTTTTCAGATATTTGTACTTTATCATTTGTGGATCTTCATTTCTTATTGTGCACGATATTGCAACTTGGCTATAAGGAGTATGTTATTAAACATATATCAAGATTGGATTTTGGGATATTTTTCATACAGACACGTTTTTCAGAGATTTATACTTTGTGGTATGTGAAAATTCATTTATTGTTGTGCACACTGAAGTGTGTTAATGCGTACCCTAGATATTTCTGGATATGCGCTAGTTTGTGTTGAGGCGTAAAAAATCATTATTGGCATAAACCACGAAGAGTCACTGACCGACAACATATTAAGCGGTCACGGGAACCGCAGGAAACATTCTTACGTCAGTGTGAATCACCACGAAGAGTAACATCATCCTTTTTTACTGCAGGTTGAACTTAGACTGCAACAAGTCATCACAGCGGCATATATTTAACCGCTAGAACGTTCTAACATCACGACTCACCTAGCAAACCCAGTCACTAAAGGGAATCAAACAGCGGCATATATTTAACCGCAGTATTCTCCAACGTAAATAGTGTCATCAGACGGATACACTAAAGGGAATCAAACAGCGGCATATATTTAACCGCAGTATTCTCCAACGTACAAAGTGTCATCAGACGGATACACTTAAAGGTACTTTAAAGCGTAATTAATACAGCACTATCAGCACTAATATAATATAGTGAACCATCACGTATACCCGGCCTAAACTGTAAGGTTAAAGCGTTTTAAAAACCCGGACTATTAGAAGTAGACTGAATGTCAATAACACTGTAACTCACTGTGGCAAAAAGTAACTCCAATGTATTAATATCTTTTTATCATTTTACTTATCATCATTCTATGTACTTAATACTTTAAAGTATTTTATATTTCTTTTAAAATCCACGTATCCTCTGACACCGGTGTCAATATTGTGTAAAGTGTATACATATATTTATTTTAAGACTGAATAAATCTGTTTTATAATCAACAGCATATTGGCATTTATTTCATGTAAGGAGTATATTATTAATACATAGTCACACAAATAGAAAACTCGATACTAGTAGCATTTATAACGTAGCATTTAGGCTAAATAGAATTCACAGCGATACTTACATAATCAAAAATATAAAGATATTTACAAACAACATTAGGATAGTAACACGTCGTTACAGGGAATCAGCATTTATTTGCGCCACCTACCCTCACCTCAGCTCATTTCTATAAAACATTGGGATAAAGTTTTATAAGGTGTGCATTATTCCCCTCCTTACTTACAGTCTAATCACTATCCCAAACGCACATACATATTTTATCCCTAGACTGTTAAGAAAGGTTCACCAACATCTGAAGGATGGACATATTTAACACTAGGAATAACATTCTCGATGACATTTCAAATAAAATTGACCCCATGAACTCAAATTTCAATAAAATAGATTATATAAACGAGAAAGACACTATAAGCGAATTAGAAAATATTCTATTTAAGGAAATAAAACAGAAATTGGAGTTAGCTTTTTTAAATAAATACATAAAAGAAAATATGGTCCCTAGGGGACTACGACTCAAAAAAGACTGCACGTTCGAACTAAACGAAGAACATAGTAAAGAATGGTTTGACATTCTGGAAACAGCTTCCCTTAAACTTATAACAGTAATTATTAAATCAAGAGAAATAACCTCACAGGAATTAGGTATCAAAATTCAAAACTATAAAGAAAAATTGGAACATACAGATCTAACAGACTCTTTAAACACAAAGCAACAAGAAATAGCTAAAAAACTAGGTGAACTGAACAAAGATATAATAGAAGTAAAATGGAAAAAATTCAATAGAGACATTGAGGACTATAAAAGACAAACAGATCATAGCAATGAAGAAGCACAACCTAATTACAGATTACTTTTTAGCAATAAAAAATTCAATAATGAACCTGAGACAGGGAACATGCAGGTTGAGCAAGAAAACACAGGAAAGACCTTAAATCAAACACGAAATGATAGTAACTATAACTATCATAGATACCACAATCATAACAAAGGAAATTACATAAATAGATTCCAAAGACCAAATTACCACTATAATCAATACCGAAACTGGGACAATGATAGAAATAGAAACTACAGACGTGACAACTACAGACATAACGGATACACCTATAATGAATACAGGCATAGTAATAGAGAATTACAACAAGGAAGAAGTAACACAGGACATTCACACAAGGAAGATAATAGACACAACACGGAAGAGGAACACACACAAGAATACAGAAACTATATACAGCACGATTACCAAAATTCAAATAATTTCCACAATTCAAATAGAAATCACCACCACAGAAATAATTATAGAGATACTAATGAGCACTATTACAATAGAAATGAACACTATAGAGGTGAAAATAGAAACTCACATTTCAACCGATATGAACACTACCAAGATGAAAATAGGGATTCACATTTTCAAAATTATAGAAACCATGGGGAAAGAAGATTTGAAAACCAAAATTATGATAATTACAACCACAATCACACTTGGAGAAATCAAAATAAAGAAAAACTAGATAGGGAAACACCAAAGGAAAATTTTAAGAGACCACAATCACCGAAAACAAAAGATAATTTCAAAAAACAGAGCACCACCACACATCCACCAGAAAGAAATTTAGAACACCAGAACAGATACAGTGCACTAAGTCAGGAAGAAGAATCTAGAACTCCCACTACATCCACCAAAACAATAAACCATAGATCTTTTTTAGAAGAAGGCCCAAATCAAACACACGACCCACCGAAAGGAAAAAGAAGATTAGAGGAAACAGAGGAAGGGGAGGGAGAATCAAAAAAAGCAACGAAGAAATCAAAATAGAACCTAAAGGTATCTTTAATTTGAGTAAATTAACACTAAATGACAAACAAAAAACAATACTCAACAAAGGTCTATCATTTGCCCCGTCCTGTAAAATCAACAAATTTGAAACCCTGATTAATGTGAATCAATTTACAAGAAAATTAGCCTTAAAAAAGTATTTTTTGAGAAATCCTCTGGAAAATAATAGTAACTACACATCAAAATACATTCACACCAATTTCAAACAAAAATCCACTTTTAACCCCACTCAAGAAAAAGGTAGTATGATTGAAACATTTGAGAAAAAGGTAAAAGAGGATATTGAAAAACTGGAAAAAAATAAGGAGCTTAAATGGAATTTAAGTAAAAAAGAAAATGAGGTTCTAAAAGAGCTGAAAGAGAACAAAAACATCACTATAAAACAGGCTGATAAAGGGGGGGGGGGGAGTTGTCATTATGGACACAGAAAATTACCTTAAAGAAGCCGATAGACTGTTAGGGGACAAAACCACATACAATAAATTAACAGGTAACCCTATTGAGCAAATGAGAAAGAATTTAGAAAAAATGATCCTTTCAGCAAAAGATAAAGGCATAATAAACAACCAAGAACTCAATTTTATTTTAATAGAACATCCCAGAACCCCAGTCTTTTATTTCCTACCAAAAATCCACAAGGATTTAATCAACCCCCCAGGGCGGCCCATAATATCAGGAATAAATTCACTGACATCAAACCTATCTCAATACACTGACTTCTTTCTTCAAAAATATGTCAAAAACATACCTTCTCACTTAAGAGACACTAAGCATTTCCTGAATCTAATTGATCATATTAATTGGAAAGAAAACTACATTCTCGTTACTTGCGATGTAAGTAGCTTATACACATGCATAGACCATTCAAAAGGCTTAGAAGCCACAAATTCCTTTTTAACGAAAGACAGCGAAATGGAAAAACCCCAAAAAGAATTTATATTGCAGTGTATGGAATTCATACTCGGAAATAACTATTTTTCTTTCAACGGAAGTCATTATATACAAAAAAGAGGAACAGCTATGGGCACGAGATTCGCACCCAGTTACGCTAATTTATTTGTAGGACATTTTGAGGAGCAATTTCTATCGAACACTCCGTGGGGTGCGAATCTCGTGCTCTATAAACGGTTCATAGATGACATATTCATCATTTGGAGAGGAGATGAGGAACTATTAGAAGAGTTCATACTAGACTTCAATAATAACGACTTCGGTCTAAAGTTTACACATGAACATAACAAAACTAAAATCAGCTTCTTAGACATAGAGATAGCCATAATAAATAACGAAATCACCACAACGACTTTTTTTAAGAAAGTAGATGCAAATAGCTACATTGACTATAAAAGTTGCCACCATGCAAAGTGGAAGAATAATATACCTAAAGGACAGTACTCGAGAATAAGAAGGAATTGCACCAAAGTAACTGACTACGACACACAAGCTGAAATTTTAGACAAGAGATTTGCTGAAAAGGGATATCATCCTAAAATTCTAGTAGACACAAAAAAACAAGTCAGATCAATAGATAGAAAGGCCCTTCTGGAGGATAAAGATAAAAATAACATGATGAAACATGAGGATAGAGACCCTTATCACATTCCATTCATCACCACATATTCCAGCCAACACAAACAGATAGAAAACATTATAAAGAAACACTGGCATCTTGCAAAAAGTGACCCTATCCTTGGAAAAAGATTAAAACAACATCCAGATATTATATTTCGAAAAGCTACCAGTCTGAAAAATATCCTAGCACCTAGCGAGTACAAACAACAAAAAAACCACACTACCCAACGAGACCTTAATAATGAAACCATATCTGTTTTTTTCCCATGCCATGAGTGTAAATCTTGTAAACACAGTACCAAATCTAAATCAGTCAGGTCAACTGTGACAAATAAAGAAGTAAAAATAAATGACATTATCAGATGCACGGATAACAATATCATATATCTAATAGAATGCACTTGCAAACTTCAATACTTAGGCCAAACAAGTAGAAAGTTGAAGGATAGGATGAGAGAACACATCCTAAGTATTGAAAAAGAAAGAGATAACACAAAATTATACGCACACTTCAAAACATGCCATAAAGGAAACCCAAATGAAATGTTATTTTGGGGCATTAGAAAGATTAAACCAGACAGCAGAGGAGGCAATCTAGGGAAAAAACTTTTACACCAAGAAGCCAAATTAATATTCGAAATGGGTACTCTACACCCAAAAGGTCTAAACAGTGAAATGGACTTAAACGCCATCCTGTAGTACACCCCAAACCAAATTATCTATGGACTTTAATCACATCCGTATTACGCAATAGTCATATATTAAACACATCAAGGAATAATCATATTCAAGATGTCTAACAATTTATTAGACACACGAAATAATATAAAAGACACTTCCAAACATTCCAGACGCAAAGTCAAAGATGTACTAGTTCATTGCTATACGTTCCAATACTCCAAACCAGTTCATCGCTATACGTTCCAATGCTCCAAACCTGGAGTTAATGATGTACCAATTTCACAATCGAACAACATTTTTAGTTAGGGATACATATATGTTAGAGTCCGTCAACTAAGTATAAAAAGTCACATATTTGAAATTTTAGGTGCTGTAACTTCTGACCACAAATTCATGATTTGTAAAATCTGCATAAGTTAATAAAATAACAATCTACACCATAGAATAATTGGTCGATCCATAACTACAATCCTAAATCAATTTTCAAAATACTAAATATCGTATTTAAATTTGACCCATAATTTTACCTTTAAATTTTACCCAAAGTCAAAGTTTATGCCAATAATGATTTTTTACGCCTCAACACAAACTAGCGCATATCCAGAAATATCTAGGGTACGCATTAACACACTTCAGTGTGCACAACAATAAATGAATTTTCACATACCACAAAGTATAAATCTCTGAAAAACGTGTCTGTATGAAAAATATCCCAAAATCCAATCTTGATATATGTTTAATAACATACTCCTTATAGCCAAGTTGCAATATCGTGCACAATAAGAAATGAAGATCCACAAATGATAAAGTACAAATATCTGAAAAGTATGTATGTAAGATAATTTACCCAGAATCAATTCCTAATGATTGTTAAAATCATCGAATTCACCAACTGACTAGAAGTGAAAATTACAATAATATCTTACTGGGAGTTTAACAGTTAACCGAAACAGGTATAAATAGCTGGCCAATCTACTCATCAGGTATCTTGAGAAAGGCTTTGAAGCCGAAACGCGTTGATACCCGATCACCCTCACACGGATTTGCAGGACACAAGAGCAGCGCTTCCATCCAAAACATCAAAGAACATAGCCGGACCGGTCACTGACCGGCAGTAAACGGAGGCAGAAGAACAAACAACTGAAGCGGCAAGGATTTCACACCTCACGGACAAAGTATCAGGAACCAACATCCTTTAAAGAGCTAAATCGGTCACCGACCGACAACATATTAATCGGTCACGGGAACCGCAGGAAACATTCTCACGTCAGTGTGAATCACCACGAAGAGTCACTGACCGACAACATATTAAGCGGTCACGGGAACCGCAGGAAACATTCTTACGTCAGTGTGAATCACCACGAAGAGTAACATCATCCTTTTTTACTGCAGGTTGAACTTAGACTGCAACAAGTCATCACAGCGGCATATATTTAACCGCTAGAACGTTCTAACATCACGACTCACCTAGCAAACCCAGTCACTAAAGGGAATCAAACAGCGGCATATATTTAACCGCAGTATTCTCCAACGTAAATAGTGTCATCAGACGGATACACTAAAGGGAATCAAACAGCGGCATATATTTAACCGCAGTATTCTCCAACGTACAAAGTGTCATCAGACGGATACACATAAAGGTACTTTAAAGCGTAATTAATACAGCACTATCAGCACTAATATAATATAGTGAACCATCACGTATACCCGGCCTAAACTGTAAGGTTAAAGCGTTTTAAAAACCCGGACTATTAGAAGTAGACTGAATGTCAATAACACTGTAACTCACTGTGGCAAAAAGTAACTCCAATGTATTAATATCTTTTTATCATTTTACTTATCATCATTCTATGTACTTAATACTTTAAAGTATTTTATATTTCTTTTAAAATCCACGTATCCTCTGACACCGGTGTCAATATTGTGTAAAGTGTATACATATATTTATTTTAAGACTGAATAAATTTGTTTTATAATCAACAGCATATTGGCATTTATTTTATGTAAGGAGTATATTATTAATACATAGTCACACAAAAAGAAAACTCGACACTAGTAGCATTTATAACGTAGCATTTAGGCTAAATAGAATTCACAGCGATACTTACATAATCAAAAATATAAAGATATTTACAAACAACATTAGGATAGTAACACGTCGTTACAGGGAATCAGCATTTATTTGCGCCACCTACCCTCACCTCAGCTCATTTCTATAAAACATTGGGATAAAGTTTTATAAGGTGTGCATTATTCCCTTCCTTACTTACAGTCTAATCACTATCCCAAACGCACATGGTGCAATGAAGTGGAAGTGCTAATCCAGTTCCTAAGGTTTGCGTTCCTGGAAGTGGTCCCTGTGGTTTGGAACGTGAAGGTAGGAGTCCTTCAGATCTATAGTGGCCATGAACTGTCCTTCCTGACTAGAGGAAGGATGGACCTTATTGTCTCCATCTTGAACGAAGGGACATTTAGAAACTTGTTTAAAGGGACAGTCAAGTCCCAATTTTAAACAACTTTCCAATTTACTTTTTATCACTAATTTTGCTTTGTTCTCTTGGTATTCTTAGTTGAAAGCTAAACCTAGGAGGTTCATATGCTAATTTCATAGACCTTGAAGATGCCTCTAATCTGAATGCATTTTGAGCACTAGAGGGCATTAGTTCATGTGTTTCATATAGATAGCATTGAGCTCATGCAGGTGAAGATACCCTGAAGTGAGCACTGATTGGCTAAAATGCAAGTGTCAAAACAAATAAAACAAGGGGGCAGTTTGCAGAAGCATAGATACAAGGTAATCACAGAGGTAAAAAGTGTATTTCTATAACAGTGTTGGTTCTGCAAAACTGGGGAATGGGTAATAAAGGCATTATCTTTCTTTTTAAACAACAAAAAGACTGGTGTTGACTGTCCCTTTAAGCACTTTAGGTCCAGAATCGGTCAGAAATTTCCTTCCTTCTTTGGGACCACGAACAGGTTTGAATAGTATCCCATACCTCTTTCTGCAATAGGAACTGGGACAATGACCCCTAATCAGGACAGATCCTGCACACACCCCAGAAAGGCTTCCCTCTTTTCTGGTCTGGTAGACAGGCTTGAGAGGAGAAATCTGCCCTTGGGTGGATGAGATTTGAAACCTATCCTGTATCCCTGAGCTATGACCTCCAGGACCCATGGATCCTGCACGTCCCTGAACCAAGCACCTGAAAACTGCGACAGTCTGCCCCCTACACGATCCAGCGTCGGATCAGGGGTCGCTCCTTCATGCCGACTTGTTCTCGGGCGAGCTTCTTGTTCTGCTTGGATTTATTCCAGGATTGAGCAGGCTTCCAAGTGCTCTTGGTTTGCTCAGGCTTAGAGGAGGACTGTTGACGTTGGGAATGTTCAGAACGAAAATTAGATCCTTGTCCCTTAGATTTGTTCTTTTTATCCTGCAGTAGGAAGGCACCCTTGCCCCCTGTAACCGTGGACATAATGCACACTACATCAAGTTAACCCTATTCCCTCTCTTCTGCTTTCAGGTACGTGAATAGAGTTCCTGTCAATCTGCACACTATTCACTGCACTCTGGTGTTGTTTCCTCTCCTGTAACTCTCTTTTGGTATGTGTATACGTATATTGAACAAATGATTTTAGGTTGTTAATTTAGTCCTGCATTTGTTGTACAATGTCTTACTTCTAATGTTTTTTTAATTGCCATGCGATATTCAATCCTTATCAATACTTGCTATTATTCTAAAATTTATAGCTGTCATAGTTTCAACCTCTTCCAAATTTTACTGTCTGTTTCCTTAACTCATCTCACCCTGACCAGACCAGAATCTAACTTTACAATTGGCCCTTCATTTGTCTTTGATTTATCAATCAAGTAATTTAGTGGACACAGCTGACTTCCCTGCCTATATATTTAATATTAACTTGGGCTGTGCCTTGCGACAACAGCATAAGTTCACATTTTTTTAAGTGAACATTTTATAAGTGAGGCATTATGAACAGAATTATACAAGAATTGAACAAGGATGGGGCAAGATAAAAGGCAAGTACTTTTGTAATATTATGTTTTATGTACCTAATTGTTTCCTTATGCAACTGTTGCTGTAATACTGTGCCTTATGTGTCTAATTGGTTCCTACTTTTGTAAAAATGCTCACTATCTTCATATTCCTTTTTGCTGCCTCTTGTCTATAACAAACTACATTATTCAATTACTCCTTCTCCCTCTCCACCTGCACTGTTCATTAGCCCATCTCTCTTAAACTCACCTTACTTTTGTACTCATGAACTTTACCTATTCCTAAACACTTTCTCTTCCCCCTGCACCTCATATCAAAAACAGTCTCATTACTGCAAATCTTTATCTCATCTCATGTCACTCTCCCTCTTGCTTTTACTAATTGCTGGTGACATGTCCCCTAATCCTGGTCCCCAAAAACTGCCTAGCCGTGCACATTCATGTGTTCCGTCCCACAGACTCAGGAAACAAAACTCTGCCAACCTTACTCACATTCCTCCTGCATCTAAAGCCACTACCCCTTTCACTTGTGCACTCTGGAACTCTCGCTCTGTTTGCAACAGGCTCACTTCTATACATGACCTCTTCATCTCCCGCTCCCTCAACCTTCTGGCCCTATCAGAAACCTGGCTCTCTCCCCTAGACACAGCATCCACTGCTGCTCTGTCACATGGGGGTCTCCACTTCAGCCACACTCCTAGGTCTGGTAATAGACAAGGAGGTGGTGTAGGTATTTTACTTTCCTCTCGTTGCACCTTTCAACAAATACAACCCATCCCTTCCCTCACATTTTCCTTATTCGAAAACCCACATGATTCGCTTATTCTCTCCCCTCTCTATACGTGTTGCAGTCATATACCGACCCTGGCTCCTCAACTCAATTTCTAGATCACTTGGCTGACTGGCTACCTTATTTCCTTTCATCAGACACCTTTGCCTTCATTCTTGGCGACTTCAACATCCCTCTTGACAATCCCACTGCCTCCTCTGCAAAACAACTTCTGCAACTCACTTCCTCTTTTGTTTTGTCACAGTGGACTGATTCTCTCACTCACAAAGACGGTCACTCCCTTGACCTGATCTTTAGCTATCAATGCACTCTCTCAAACTCCCCTTTTCCTCTTTCTGACCACCATCTCCACACTTGCAACATATCATCCCTCTCTACAACTCTCCCTCCTTCTACTCCTCATACCAAACTTCACAGAAGCATTGTCATTAGATCAGCAACAGCTTGCTAATTCCCTTGAACCTCTCCTCTTATCCTTCTCCTTTTCCTACCCTGACCAATCAATCTGCCACTATAATTCCACCCTTACATCCGTCCTTGACAATTTGGCCCCTCTTACCATAGCTTGCAAATCACACACTCATCCTCAGCCCTGGCATACTCCTCTGACACGGCCCCTACGCAGATGCTCCCGTACTGCTGAGCGGCACTGGAGAAAATCTCGGAGTTAAGCAGATTTTCTTCATTACAAATTAATCTCAAACTCCTAGAATTCTGCCCTTAAAGGGACAGTCTACACCAACATTTTTCTTATTTAAAAAGATAGATAATACCCTTAATAACCCATTCCCCGTTTTTGCATAACCAATACATTTATATTAATATACTTTTAACCTCTGTGATTACTTTGTATCTAAGCCTTTGCAGACAGCCTCCTTATCTAAGTGCCTTTGACAAACATGCAGTGTAGTCAATCAGTGAAGACTCCTAAATAACTTCACGGGAGTGAGCACAATGTTATCTGACACATGTGAACTAGCACAGTCTAACTGTGAAAAACTTTCAAAATGCTCTGAGCTAGGAGGCGGTTTTCAATTGTTTAGAAATCAGTTTGAGCCTAGCTAGGTTTAGCTTTTCAAAAATACCACCAAGGGAACAAAGCAAATTTGATGATAAAAGTAAATTGGAAAGTTGTTTAAAATTGCATGCCCTATCTGAATCATGAAAGTTTAGTTTTGACTTTACTGTCCCTTTAATCTCTATAAGCAACATTACTTCTCTTATCTCTAATCTTTCTTCAAACCCAAAACGTCTGTTCTCAGATTTCAATACTCTTCTCCGCCCACCCCCACCTCCTAATACAACTTCTCTGTCAGCTCAAGACTTCAATAACAAAATCCACTCCATCAGTTCTCTCACCCCCTCAAATGCTCTCAATCAATCACAACCCACATAGCCATAAACTTAGCTCTTTCTCCTCTGTTACGGAGGAAGAAGTTTCAGCACTTATACTGGGCTCTCACTTCACTACCTGTCCCATAGACCCTATCCCCTCTCAGCTACTCCCCTACCTCTCTTCTACCCTTACCCCTATGCTCACACTTATTTTCAACCTCTCCCTCAGCACCGGTATATTTCCCTCATCTCTGAAATATGCACTGGTCACACCTATCCTCAAAAAACCTTCCTTTGATCCAACCTCTCTATCCAACTTCCGCCCTATTTCTCTCCTCCCTCTTGCCTCAAAGCTTCTCGAAAAACTAGTATATACACACCTATCCCATTTCCTTACATTAAACTCCCTGCTTGACCCACTGCAATCTGGATTTCGCCCCCATCACTCCACAGAGACAGCAAATGTTAAGGTTACCAACGACCTACTTACAGCAAAATCCAAAGGCCACTTCTCTCTGCTTATCCTCCTTGATCTCTCCGCAGCCTTTGATACTGTTGACCACCCAAACCCTCCAATCCTTCGGGATCTGTGATACAGCCCTCTCGTGGCTCTCTTCCTACCTGTCAAACCGTACCTTTAGTGTAGCCTTCTCTGGGGCCTCCTCTGCCCCGTCACCACTTTCTGTCGGAGTACCGCAAGGCTCTGTCCTCGGTCCCTTTCTCTTCTCAATCTACACATCATCACTAGGTTCCCAAATAAAGTCCCATGGTTTCCAATATCATTTGTATGCTGACGACACCCAAATCTACTTCTCTGCACCAGACCTATCTCCTTCCTTGCTAATCCGTGTCACGAACGGTCTTTCTCACATCTCTAACTGGATGTCCTCTCACTACCTCAAGCTAAATCTCTCCAAAATTAAGCTCTTTATTTTCCCCCCTTCTTCCAAAATCTCCACCCCCAACCTCTCTATAACTGTCGACAACTCCATCATTACTCCTACCCCGCATGCCCGATGTCTCAGGGTCACATTTGACTCAGATCTTTCTTTCACTCCTCACATTCAGTCCTTGGCTAAAGCCTGCCGTTTTCACCTTAAAACCGCTAAAATTAAACATTTCCTTACACAAGACACAACTAAGATTTTAATTCACTCTCATCCTTTCCCGCCTCGATTAATGCAACTCTGTCCTCTCTGGTCTCCCTACCTGCCGCCTCGCTCCTTTACAATCCATAATGAATGTCTCTGCCAGGCTCACCTCCCTTACATGTCGCTCTTCATCTGCTGCACCTCTCTGCCAATCCCTTCACTGGCTTCCTCTTGCCTCTAGGATTTAACACAAAATTCTCACTCTGACATACAAAGCCCTAACTGCACTGCTTCCCCCCTATATCTCAGACCTTGTCTCCAGATACTCTCCCTCCCGTCCCCTTTGCTCTCCTCCTCTCGTTACCTCCTCCCACTCCCGATTACAGGACTTCTCCAGACTGGCTCCCGTCTTTTGGAACTCTCTGCCTCGCTCCAGAAGACTCTCCCCTAGAAAGTTTCAAGCGCTCCCTAAAAACTCTACTGTTCAGGGATGCATACAACCTACACTAACTTTTCTTTATACCCGTTCCTCTCCTCCATTGCTATCCCCTGAACCCCTTTAGCATGTATGCCTAAGAATCCAGCTGTTCGTAGATCACCTTCTTAAGAGCTGACTACAACAGTTCAACTCTTAGCAGGGCCCTCTACAAATGTGATCCCTATAATTGTTTTGTTGTACTCCGCATTTGTTAATAGCGCTGCGGAATCTGTTGGCACTCTACAAATAATATTAATAGAGTCCCGGCTTGGACCAAATAAAATATTTCCCTTAAAGGGGAGGGAAAGTAATCTAGATTTAGAAGTCATTTCCGCAGATCAGTACTTCAGCCAGAGCGCCCGACGGATCTGTACTGCGAAATTAAAGATCTTAGCATTCAGGCAAATAATCTGCATGTTTCTCAATGCTTTAATTCTTTCTTGGATAACATCAAGGGGACCCTCCACCTCGATCAAATCTGCTAAGGAGTCGCACCAGTAGGCCGCTGCTCCAGCAACCAAGGCAAAAGCCGCTGCCAGTTGAAATAAGTATCCTGTATAATGAAACATTTTTCTGAGAAAAGTTTCCATCTTCTTATCCATCAGTTCTCTAAATGACAAGGTATCCTCAAGAGGGATAGTAGTACGCTTGGCTAGAGTGGAGATAGCACCATCCACCTTTGCGACATAACCCCACAACTCCAGCTGAGATTCCGGGACCGGTAATACATTTTTTTTAAAGGCAGACGAAGGGGAAAAGGAAGATCCAATTCCATTCCACTCGTTCTCCATTTTTAAAGGTACAAGAAAAGTTAGCGGCACTACCCTGTCCTTGTACATTCTATCTAATTTAGGGATCAAAAGTTCATCAGGCAACTTGGCTTCTGGAACCTCTAATAACGACAGAACCTCCTTTAAAAGAAAACATAAGTGATCAATTTTAAATCTAAAGGCTGGCTCCTCCGCAGCTGGAGGCCTAGAGGTAGCAGATTCCGATCCAGAAAGTTCACCCTATGAAGACTCAGCTTGTGACCCGTCTTTGAATACTTGAAAGGCAGACAAATCTAATGTATCACTGGATGTACCCTGGCCCGGAGAGCTATGTTTAACCTTTCGCTTGGCAGGGCGAGGTAAAGCACTAAGAGCCTCATACAACGCTGTCTTTAACTGCGCGGTAAAGTCAGATGATAAAAGGCTCCCTCCAGATGGAGGATCAGGCGTGCTACGGGACACTGAATGTGATGGAGATGACTGATGGGTATGCACCTCACAGGACGGCGAGTCCTCAGAAGGTTAACCCCTTTAGTACTACTAAGCCGTCCACCTCTTAGACATAATAATCTTGTTGATGCATATGGAACATAGTTGAGAGGGCGGGCACACTAAGGCCTCCTCACAACATATTCAGGTATTACTATTAGGAATAGAGGGAGTACCCTCAAGCAAATCAGAATCCTCCATAGTTAACAGCAGCTATTGCATTAAATATAACCTCTATGCTGATGATACCCAGATCTACCTCTCCACTCCTGCTTTCTCTCCCTCTGTACTTTTTCACATCAGCGAATGCTTATCTGGCATTTCTTCCTGAATGGCCTCTTACCACCTAAATATTAACATGTCCAAGACTGAGCTCCTTCTAATCCCCACTCTAGCTCTACCCCGATTTCTGCATGATCTATCCCTGTCAATAGCATCAGTATCTCCCCATCACCCCAAGTCCGCTGCCTTGGAGTTACACTTGACTCAAATCTGTCTTTCATCCCCCACATCCAATCACTTTCTTTATTCTGCCTCAACCACCTACGCAATATTTCTAAAATGCATCCTTGAGTGCTGACACCGCACAAAGCAAGTAGTCCACTCCCTTGTAATTTCCCAACTTGACTACTGCAAACACCTACTTACTGGCCTTCCTCTTTCCCGCCTCTTCCCCATTCAGTTCATCCTAAATGCGTCTGCTAGGCTAATCCACCTTTCCAGTCGTTCTGTATCTGCTGCACCTTTCTGCAAGTCCCCTCATTTGCTCCCCATTCACAACAGAATTAAAACCTCTTGCCCTTACCTACAAAGCCCTCACTACCTATCCTCTCTAATCAACAAATATATTCCAGCCCACCCACTAAGATCCAACAATGACCTGCTCCTTGCACCTTTCACTATCACCTCTTCCCATGCTAGACTACAGGATTACTCTCATGTGACACCTAACCTCTGGAACGCTCTCCCACATGCTGTCAGACTTTCCCCTAATCTGCCTTCTTTTAAATGCTTCCTGAAGTCTACCACCCAACTCAGTAATAAATGAATTCCACTTACCAAATATTTTCCCTCATCTAACTCTTTAACACCATTCTCACTCTTGCAGTTCTCACTTCCAGTTTAACCTCCTACCCTTCTAGATTGTAAGTACACACAGGAATAGGGCCCTCAATTCCTTTTTTATGTGTTTGTCAAATTTTGTCTCATCTCTTACAAGTTTTATATCTTTGTTTTATTTAAATGAATTATACCAATGGACAGTGCTGCAGAATATGCTGGTGCTTCCTAAATAAAGTAGAATAATGTTGGGTGCTGTGCATGGAAAAATGGAAGTAGGCATAATTCTCAGCCAGTTCTAATATTGCAATCATAATCCCACATTAGCATCACAAAGATGGCATCATCTGATGCCTGACACATACCTAGGGCTGATTAGGCATCAGGAACATCTTGTAAACTAAAAGAATAATCACTGATCATCATCTGAAAAAAACTGAATTTATGCGTACCTGATAAATTACTTTCTCTTACAGGTGTATTCAGTCCACGGATTCATCCTTACTTGTGGGATATTCTCAATCCCTACAGGAAGTGGCAAAGAGAGCACACAGCAAAGCTGTCCATATAGCTCCCCTCAGGCTCCGCCCCCCCAGTCATTCGACCGACGGCTAGGAGAAAAAGGAGAACCATAGGGTGCAGTGGTGACTGTAGTTATTGTAAATTAAATTTGAACCTGACTTAAATATCAGGGCGGGCCGTGGACTGAATACACCTGTAAGAGAAAGTAATTTATCAGGTAAGCATAAATTCTGTTTTCTCTTACTTGGTGTATTCAGTCCACGGATTCATCCTTACTTGTGGGATACCAATACCAAAGCAATAGGACACGGATGAAGGGAGGGAACAAGTCAGGTAACCTAAACGGAAGGCACAACTGCTTGCAAAACCTCTCTCCCGAAAATAGCCTCCGAAGAAGCAAAAGGATCGAATTTGTAAAATTTGGCAATTGTATGCAGTGAAGACCAAGTCGCTGCCTTACAAATCTGTTCAACAGAAGCCTCATTCTTGAAAGCCCATGTGGAAGCCACAGCTCTAGTGGAAAGAGCTGTAATTCGTCCAGGAGGCTGCTGTCCCGCAGTCTCATAGGCCAAACGGATGATGCTTTTCAGCCAAAAGGAAAGAGAGGTAGCAGTCGCTTTCTGACCTCTCCTCTTACCAGAATACACAACAAACAAGGATGATGTTTGTCTGAAATCTTTAGTTGCTTTTAAATAGAGTTTTAAAGCACGAACCACATCAAGATTGTGCAACAGTTGTTCCGTCTTAGAAACTGGATTAGGGCACAGAGAAGGAACAATGATTTCCTGGTTAATATTCTTATTAGAAACCACCTTTGGAAGGAAACCAGGTTTAGTACGCAAAACAACCTTATCTGCATGGAACACCAGATAGGGTGAATTACACTGCAAAGCAGACAATTCTGAAACTCTTCGAGTAGAAGAAATAGCTACTAAAAACAAAAACTTTCCAAGATAATAACTTAATAACTATGGAATGCAAAGGTTCAAACGGAACCCCTTGAAGAACTGAAAGAACTAAATTTAGACTCCATGGAGGAGCCACAGGTCTGTAGACAGGCTTGATTCTAACTAGGGCCCGTGCAAACGCCTGAACGTCTGGTACAGCTGCCAGACGCTTGTGTAACAGGATAGACAGAGCAGATATCTGTCCCTTTAAGGAACTAGCTGACAGACCTTTCTCCAAACCTTCTTGGAGAAAAGACAATATCCTTGGAATCCTAACCTTACTCCACGAGTAACCCTTGGATTCACACCAACAAAGATATTTCCGCCATATCTTATGGTAAATTTTCCTGGTGACAGGCTTTCTGGCCTGGATCAGAGTATCTATAACTGATTCAGAGAAACCCCGCTTAGCTAAGATTAAGCGTTCAATCTCCAAGCAGTCAGTTGCAGAGAAACTAGATTTGGATGCTTGAAAGGACCTTGGATTAGAAGATCCTGCCTCGATGGCAGTTTCCATGGTGGGACCGATGACATGTCCACTAGGTCTGCATACCAAGTCCTGCGTGGCCACGCAGGCACTATCAGAATTACCGAAGCCTTCTCCTGTTTCCTCTTCTCCCTCTTCTAATAGCCAGAATCAAACGGTGGAAAGACATAAGCTAGACTGAATGACCAAGGCGCTGTTAATGCATCTATCAATGCCGCCTTGGGATCCCTGGATCTTGATCCGTAAAGGGGAAGTTTGGTGCTCTGACGGGACGCCATCAGATCCAACTCTGGAATGCCCCAAAGCTGGGTCAGCTGAGCAAAAACCTCCGGGTGGAGTTCCCACTTCCCCGGATGGAAAGAGTGACGACTTAGAAAATCCGCCTCCCAGTTGTCTACCCCTGGGATGTGAATTGCAGATAGATGGCAGGAGTGCTCCTCCGCCCATTTGATAATCTTGGATACTTCCTTCATCGCTAGGGAACTCTTTGTTCCTCCCTGATGATTGATGTACGCTACAGTCGTGATGTTGTCCGACTGAAATCTGATGAATTTGGCCTCTGCTAGTTGAGGCCACGCCTGGAGCGTATTGAATATCTCTCTCAGCTCCAAAATGTTTATCGGGAGAAGAGATTCTTCCCGAGACCATATTCCCTGAGCCTTCAGGGAGTTCCAGACCGCACCCCAGCCTACCAGACTGGCATCGGTCGTGATGATGATCCACTCCGGTCTGCGGAAACTCATTCCCTGAGACAGGTGATCTTGAGACAACCACCAGAGAAGAGTCTCTCTGGTTTTCTGATCCATTTTAATTTGAGGAGACAAATCTGCGTAATCTCCATTCCACTGTTTGAGCATGCACAGCTGCAGTGGTCTGAGATGGATTCGGGCGAAAGGGACTACGTCCATTGCCGCAACCATTAAACCAATTACTTCCATGCACCCACGGAAGGCCGAGGAATGGAATGAAGAACTCGGCAAGTATTCAACAGTTTTGACTTCCTGACCTCTGTCAGAAAGATTTTCATTTCTACCGAGTCTATTAGTGTTCCCAGAAAGGGAACCCTTGTGAGTGGGGAAAGAGAACTCTTTTCTACGTTCACCTTCCACCCGTGAGACCTTAGAAAGGCCAGAACGATGTCCATATGAGCCTTGGCTCTGTGAAAGGACGACGCCTGTATTAATATGTCGTCTAGGTAAGGTGCTACTGCAATGCCCCGCGGTCTTAGTACCGCTAGAAGGGACCCTAGCACCTTTGTGAAAATTCTGGTAGCGGTGGCCAACCCGAAAGGAGGGGCCACAAACTGGTAATGTTTGTCCAGAAAGGCGAACCTTAGGAACTGATGGTGATCTTTGTGGATAGGAATATGTAGGTACGCATCCTTTAGATCCACGGTAGTCATATATTGACCCTCCTGGATCATCGGCAAGATTGTCCGAATGGTTTCCATCTTGAAAGACGGAACTCTTTAGAATTTTTAGGTCCAGGATTGGCCTGAAAGTTCCCTCCTTTTTGGGACCTACGAACAGGTTTGAGTAAAAGCCCAGTCCTTGTTCTGCAATAGGAACTGGGTGTATCACTCCCATTTTTAGAAGATCTTCTACACAGCGTAAGAACGCCTGTTTCTTTATTTGATCTGAAGACAAATGAGAAATGTGGAGCCTTCCCCTTGGGGGAAGAATCCTTGAATTCTAGAAGGTACCCCTGAGCAACTATTTCTAATGCCCAGGGATCTGGAACATCTCTTGCCCAGGCCTGAGCGGAGAGAAAGTCTGCCCCCTACTAGATCCGATCCCGGATCGGGGGCTACCCCTTCATGCTGTCTTGGTAGCAGGAGCAGGCTTCTTGGCCTGTTTACCCTTATTCCAGCCCTGCAAGGGTTTCCAGGTTGCTTTGGGCTGGGAAGCGTTATCTTGCTTTGCGGCAGCAGAGGTAGGGGCAGGTCCGCTCCGGAAGTTGCAAAAGGAGCGAAAATTAGCCTTGTTTTTGGCCTTAAACGGCCTATCTTGTGGAAGGGCATGGCCCTTGCCCCCAGTGATATCCGAAATAATTTCTTTCAGCTCTGGGCCAAATAGGGTCTTCCCCTTGAAGGGAATATTTAACAGTTTCGTTTTGGACTACACATCGGCCAACCATAATTTGAGCCAAAGCGCTCTTCGCGCCATGATGGCAAAACCTGAATTTTTAGCCGCTAGCTTAGCTAATTGGAGAGCGGCATCAGTGATAAAAGAATTCGCCAGCTTTAGAGCATGAATTCTATCCATGACCTCATCGTATGAAGTCTCCCTTTGGAGCGACTCCTCCAAGGCTTCGAACCAAAAAGCCGCAGCAGTAGTTACCGGAATAATGCAGGCAATTGGTTGAAGAAGAAAACCTTGCTGAACAAAAATTTTCTTCAGCAATCCTTCCAATTTTTTATCCATAGGATCTTTGAAAGCACAACTGTCCTCTATTGGTATAGTTGTACGTTTAGCAAGTGTTGAAACAGCCCCCTCTACCTTAGGGACCGTCTGCCACGCGTCCTGCCTAGGGTCGTTTATGGGGAAAATTTTCTTAAAGATAGGTGGGGGAACAAAGGGTACACCTGGTCTCTCCCACTCCTTAGTCACAATATCCGCCACCCTCTTTGGGATCGGAAATGCCTCAGTGTATACAGGGACCTCTAAAAACCTGTCCATTTTACACAATTTTTCAGGGACCACGATGGGGTCACAATCATCCAGCGTAGCTAAAACCTCCTTAAGCAGGACGCGGAGGTGTTCCAGCTTAAATTTAAACGCTAAGGAATCTGACTCTGCCTGCTGAGAAACTTTTTCCTGTGTCAGAAATTTCTCCCTCAGACAGACCTTCCCTCACTGCTACCTCTGAGTTTTGTGAGGGTACTACAGATAAATTATCCAAAGCTTCAGATTGCTCATCCTCTGTATTTAAAACTGAGCTATCGCGCTTTCTTGGAAAAACTGGCAGTTTGGATAAAAATGCTGCAAGGGAATTATCCATTACTACTGCTAAAATGCTGCAAGGGAATTATCCATTACTGCTGCTAATTGTTGTAAAGTAATAGGGGCCAATGCGCTAGAGGTACTAGGCATCGCTTGCGCGGGCGTAACTGGTGTAGACACGTGGGGGGAGGAAGAAGGACTATCCTCATTACCCTCCGTTAAGGAATCATCTTCGGCAGCATTTTTAATTGTCACTGGATGATCTTTAGATGTTTTGGCACACTTTAAACATAAATGCAATGGGGGTACTGCCATGGCTTTTGAACATAAAGAACAAGGTCTATCTGAAGGCTCAGACATGTTTGACAGACTCAGACAACACAAAAATATCGAAAAAAAATACTTTTTGAAAAAACGTTACTGTGTCTTTAAATAATAAAAAGCACACTTTTTTACCAAATCATCAAAAAACATCCGATCTTAATGAAATTTTCACCACATGATCCTAATGCTTTGAAATGATTGCACACAAATTTATTAATCAATTAACCCCTTAATGCCCAAACCGGAGCAAAATGAAGTAAACAACCGGTTTAACCCACTACAGTACAATGCCACAGTCTTTGCTGTGGCTTTACCTTCCTTTAGGGTTATTTGTAGGTGCAAATTAAGCCTCCCTGAAGTCCTCCTGTACTCTTAAGGCTCTACACGTGAAGCTGCATGGAGCTGTGTTGCAAATCAACTGCGCAATTGAGGCGCAAAAATGAGGCCCCCTCCTTCATTACTCCAGCGTTATGGGGCCTTTCTGAGTCAGATTAGGTGTCTTACAAAATGCCAGGCGTAATAAAGTCCCTAAAAAGTGTTTCCAACGTCTAAAACGTTTCATAAATATAAGATTACCTTAATAAAGTAATCGATTTAGCCCATCACAGTGTCTGTCAGTATTAAAGCCCTTAACTGAAGCCATCATTCTATACTGTGTCTCAGAAAATGGCTTACCTTCCCTCATGGGATTTCTGTCAGTCTTCTAGCACTACCAAGTCTTGTTAGAAAAAATTACTGAGCATACCTTAAAGGGACACTAAACCCAGAAAAAAACTTATCTTCAATCAAAATATCGATATATTTTGAATAGTTATGTAATTAGCATTGTTTGTCAAATTATTACCGTTTATTAGCAATCCGATATAGAAAATCAATTTATTTCCAAACCCACTGCTGGCTATTGTTTTCTAAACTCTAATCCTGAACGATAACCCAGGTTATCAAAATGGCGATTTTTGGACGCTATGCGCATGCGCAATATCCCGGCACATCACTCACAGCAGACAGGAAGACCCTGTATCTAAATCAGACATAGCTGATGAATACGCTACACATAGCAGGTAAGAGCTGAGTGCTGCGCTGCGATGCGAGAATCAACCCTAACAATAACGAACATTAAATCTTTATAGCACAATATGAAAAATGATCAATTAAACACATATTAATTTCATTAGAATAGACACTTTGTGGATATTATGACGATTACTCTGATGGAACCAAATACTATTGTTATGGACACTTTATGTGCAAATATGCTTGCCACAACGGATCGCAACTCGCATGCGCATGGTGACTACATTGTCACATAATGATATGCACGAAATAGGAAATTGGGTTTGGTCGTGCACGGCCCATATTAGAGGGTTGGATATAATGACGTCATCTGCAAAAAAATTTATTTAATTTTATAGCGTTTCTAAAGTTCATTGGACTGTAAAATTAAGTTGTTGAATAAATGTACACCTTATTGATTGGAAATTGATTTTCAGGTTGTGGCCAAAAACGGAAAGTTTTGGAATCCTTTAAGCAGTATAAGCCTGCAAACTGTTCCCCCCAACTGAAGTTCTCCGGTACTCAACAGTCCTGTGTGGGAACAGCAATGGATTTTAGTTACGACATGCTAAAATCTTTTTCCTCTCAGCAGAAATCTTCATCACTTTCTGCCTCAGAGTAAATAGTACAAACCGGCACTATTTAAAAATAACAAACTCTTGATTGAAGAAATAAAAACTACAAATCTAACACCACAAACTCTTTACCCTCCCGTGGAGATGCTACTTGTTAGTTAGAGCGGCAAAGAGAATGACTGGGGGGGGCGGAGCCTGAGGGGAGCTATATGGACAGCTTTGCTGTGTGCTCTCTTTGCCACTTTCTGTAGGGATTGAGAATATCCCACAAGTAAGAATGAATCCGTGGACTGAATACACCAAGTAAGAGAAAACAATTTATGTAAGAACTTACCTGATAAATTAAATTTCTTTCATAGTGGCAAGAGTCCATGAGCTAGTGACGTATGGGATATACATTCCTACCAGGGAGGGGGCAAAGTTTCCCAAACCTCAAAATGCCTATAAATACACCACCAAAAATAGGGTGGGTCTCATGGACTCTTGCCACTATGAAAGAAATGAATTTATCAGGTAGGTTCTTACATAAATTATGTTTTCTTTCATGTAAGTGGCAAGCTAGTGACGTATGAGATATATTAATCAAGATGTGGAAATCCACGAGTCAATATACAGGGAGTGCAGAATTATTAGGCAAATGAGTATTTTGACCACATCATCCTCTTTATGCATGTTGTCTTACTCCAAGCTGTATAGGCTCGAAAGCCTACTACCAATTAAGCATATTAGGTGATGTGCATCTCTGTAATGAGAAGGGGTGTGGTCTAATGACATCAACACCCTATATCAGGTGTGCATAATTATTAGGCAACTTCCTTTCCTTTGGCAAAATGGGTCAAAAGAAAGACTTGACAGGCTCAGAAAAGTCAAAAATAGTGAGATATCTTGCAGAGGGATGCAGCACTCTTAAAATTGCAAAGCTTCTGAAGCGTGATCATCGAACAATCAAGCGTTTCATTCAAAATAGTCAACAGGGTCGCAAGAAGCGTGTGGAAAAACCAAGGCGCAAAATAACTGCCCATGAACTGAGAAAAGTCAAGCGTGCAGCTGCCAAGATGCCACTTGCCACCAGTTTGGCCATATTTCAGAGCTGCAACATCACTGGAGTGCCCAAAAGCACAAGGTGTGCAATACTCAGAGACATGGCCAAGGTAAGAAAGGCTGAAAGACGACCACCACTGAACAAGACACACAAGCTGAAACGTCAAGACTGGGCCAAGAAATATCTCAAGACTGATTTTTCTAAGGTTTTATGGACTGATGAAATGAGAGTGAGTCTTGATGGGCCCGTGGCTGGATTGGTAAAGGGCAGAGAGCTCCAGTCCGACTCAGACGCCAGCAAGGTGGAGGTGGAGTACTGGTTTGGGCTGGTATCATCAAAGATGAGCTTGTGGGTGGGGCCTTTTCGGGTTGAGGATGGAGTCAAGCTCAACTCCCAGTCCTACTGCCAGTTTCTGGAAGACACCTTCTTCAAGCAGTGGTACAGGAAGAAGTCTGCATCCTTCAAGAAAAACATGATTTTCATGCAGGACAATGCTCCATCACACGCGTCCAAGTACTCCACAGCGTGGCTGGCAAGAAAGGCTATAAAAGAAGAAAATCTAATGACATGGCCTCCTTGTTCACCTGATCTGAACCCCATTGAGAACCTGTGGTCCATCATCAAATGTGAGATTTACAAGGAGGGAAAACAGTACACCTCTCTGAACAGTGTCTGGGAGGCTGTGGTTGCTGCTGCACGCAATGTTGATGGTGAACAGATCAAAACACTGACAGAATCCATGGATGGCAGGCTTTTGAGTGTCCTTGCAAAGAAAGGTGGCTATATTGGTCACTGATTTGTTTTTGTTTTGTTTTTGAATGTCAGAAATGTATATTTGTGAATGTTGAGATGTTATATTGGTTTCACTGGTAAAAATAAATAATTGAAATGGGTATATATTTGTTTTTTGTTAAGTTGCCTAATAATTATGCACAGTAATAGTCACCTGCACACACACAGATATCCCCCTAAAATAGCTATAACTAAAAACAAACTAAAAACTACTTCCAAAACTATTCAGCTTTGATATTAATGAGTTTTTTGGGTTCATTGAGAACATGGTTGTTGTTCAATAATAAAATTAATCCTCAAAAATACAAACGTGCCTAATAATTCTGCACTCCCTGTAAAAGGAAGGGATACAATAACAACAGCTAAATCAACTGAGAAATTAAAGCCCCCAAAAAATTTCAAAAAAACTCAAATCATAGGCACAAGAATCAAACTGAGACAGCAGCCTGAAGAACCTTTCTACCAAAGGCTGTTTCCGAGTAAGCAAACACATCAAAATGGTAAAATTTTGTAAAAGTATGCACAGAAGACCAAGTTGCTGCTTTGCAAATTTGATCAACTGAAGCTTCATTCTTAAAAGCCCAAGAAGTGGCAACTGATCTAGTAGAATGAGCTGTAATTCTCTGAGGCGGTGACTGCCCCACCTCCAAATAAGCCTTGTGAATCAAAAGTTTCAACCAAGATGCTAAAGAAATAGCAGAGGGTTTCTGACCTTTCCTGGGACCAGAAAAAATAACAAATAGACTAGAAGTCTTTCTGAAATATTTAGTAGCCTCTACATAATATTTTAATGCTCTTAAAAACATCCAAAGAATGTAAAGATTTTTCAAGAGTATTCTTAGGATTAGGACACAGTAAAGGAACAACAATTTCCCTATTGATGTTAGAATTCACAACTTTATGTAAAAATTTAAATGAAGTCCGCAAAACAGCCTTATCCTGATGGAAAATCATTTAAGGAGACTCAAAAGAGAGATTAGACAATTAGGACTCTTCTAGCAGAAGAGATAGGATATTAAACTACTTTCTTGGAAAGTGTTTATTTTGACTAAGAATGCATAAGCTCAAAAGGAAGAGCCTGCAAAATCTTCAAAACCAAATTGAGACTCAAACGAGGAGAAAGAGATGTAATAACAGGTTTGATACGAATCAAAGCCTGAACAAAACAGAGAATGTCAGGAAGTTTAGCTATCTTTCTATGAAATAAGACAGAAAGAGCAGAAATTTGTCCTTTCAAAGTATTTGCAGACAAACCCTTATCCAAACCATCCTGAAGAAACGGTAAAATCCTAGGAATTCTGAAAGAATGCCAGGAATAATTATGAGTGAAACACCTTGAAATATAGGTTTTCGAAACCGGATAATAACATTTTCCTTGAAACAGACTTACGAGCCTGTATCATAGTGATAATCACTGAGTCAGAGAATCCTCTATGACTAAGCACTAAGCTTTCAATTTCCATGCCATCAAATATAGAGTTTTGAGATCCTGATGGAAAAACGGTCCTTGAGACAGAAGGTCTAGTCTTAAAGGAAGTAGCCAAGGCTGGCAGCTGGACATCCGGGCCAAAGATCTGCATACCAAAACCTGAGGCCATGCTGTGGCTATTAGAAACACATGAGATTGTTCCATTATGATCTTGGGAGATCACCTTTGGAAGAAGAACCAAAGGAGGAAAAATATAAGCAGGTTGGTAAAACCAAGGAACTTCTAAGGCATCCACCATCTCCGCCTGAGGATCCCTGGACCTGGAAAGGTATCTGGGAAGCTTCTTGTTTAGACGAAAGGCCATCAGATCTATTTCCTTGAAGACCCCACATCTGTACAAGATAGAAAAACACATCTGGATGAAGAGACCACTCCCCCGGATGTAAAGTCTGACTGCTGAGATAATCCGCTTCCCAATTGTCTACACCTGGGATATGAATGGCAGAAATTAAAGAGTTGGATTCTGTCCAAGAAAGTATCCAAGATACTTCCTTCCCTGCTGATGGACTGCGAGTCCCTCCTTGATGATTGACATATGCCACTGTTGTGATATTGTCTGTTTGAAAATGAATGTAAAGTTCTCTCTTCAATAGAGGCCATGCCTGAAGAGCTCTGAAAATAGTACAGAGTTCTAAAATATTGATTGGTAACCTCGTCTCTTGAGGTTTCCAAACCCCTTGTGCTGTCAGAGACCCCCAGACAGCTCCCCAACCTGTAAGACTTGCATCTGTTGTGATCACAGTCCAGGCAGGACGAACAAATGAGGCCCCTTGAACAATAAGGTGATGATTTTACCACCAAGTCAGAGAGTGTTGAATGTTGGGATTTAAGTATATCAACTGTGATATCCGAGTATAATCCCTGCACCATTGGTGCAACATGCAAAGTTGTAGAGGTCTCATACGAAAACAAGCTAAGGGGATCGCGTCCGATGCTGCAGTCATGAGACCTAAAACTTCCATGCACATAGCCACTGAAGGGAATGATAGAGACTGAAGGTTAAGACAGGCTAAAACTAACTACATTCGTCTCTTGTCTGTCAGAGAAGGAGCCATGAATCTATCTGGAAACCTAAAAAGGTGACCCTTGTCTGAAGAATAAAGAAACTCTTTGGTAAATTGATCCTCCAACCACACTAGTCATTTCGTGTGAGATTTGGCTAAATGAAAAGATTGAGCTACTACCAAGATATCATCCAAATAAGGAAACACCGCAATACCCTGCTCTCTGATTACAGATAGAAGGGCACCGAGAACCTTTGAGAAGATCCTCAGAGCTGTCACTAGGCCAAAGCGGAAGAGCGACAAATTAGTAATGCTTGTCTAGTAAAGAGAATCTCAGAAAACGATAGTGTTCTGGATGAATCGGAATATGAAGATAAGCGTCATGCAAGTCTATTGTGGACATGAAATGACCTTGCTGAACAAAAGGCAGAATAGTCCTTATAGTCACCATCTTGAAAGTTTGGACTCTTACAAAACGATTTAGAAATTTTAGATCCAGAATTGGTCTGAACAAACCTTCTTTCTTTGGGACAATGAATAGATTTGAATAAAAACCCAAACCCCGTTCCTGCAGAGGAACTGGAACAAACACCCCTGAAAGTTCCTGCAGAGGAACTGGAAGAATCACCCCTGAAAGCTCCAGGTCTGAAACGCATTTCCGAAAAGCTTGAGCCTTCACAGGGTTTGTTGGAACATGAGAAAGAATCTTCCCATGGGAGGGATTATTCTGAAACCTATTCGATACCCTGAGAAACAATATTCTGAATCCACTGGTTTTGAACAGAGACTGTCCAAATGTGTTGAAAAAAATTTAATCTGCCCCCCACCAGGTGAACTGGTTTGAGGGCCGCACCTTTATGCAGTCTTAGGGGCTGGATTAGTTTTTTGAAAGGCTTGGATTTATTCCAATTCGGAGATGGTCTCCAATTAGAGCCATAGGCCTTAGGGGAAGTAGAGTTTTTTTTGTTCTCTATTCTGACGAAAGGAACGAAAATGATTGGGAGCTTTAAATTTACCCTTAGATTTCTTATCTTGGGGCAGAAAAACTCCCTTTCCCCCGGTGATAGTGGAGATAATAGAATCCAATTAAGAATAAATTACTACCATAAAATGATAAAGATAGTAATCTAGATTTAGACACCATATCAGCATTCCAAGATTTAAACCATAAAGCTCTTCTAGTAAGAATAGTTAAAGACATAGATTTAATATCAATCTTAATGAAATCAAATATAGCATCACAAATAAAATGATTAGGATGTTGAAGTAAAATAACAATGCTAGATAATTCAGGATCTATTAACTGTTGAGCTAAACCTTCCAACCAAAATGTTGAAGCAGCAGCAGCATCAGCCATATAAATGGCAGGTCTAAGAATATAGACAGTATGTAAATATGCTTTCCTAAGATAAGATTAAACTTTCCTATCTAAAGGATCCTTAAAAGAAGTACTATCTTCCATAGAAATAGTAGTAAGTTTGGCCAAAGTAGAAATAGCCCCATCAACCTTAGGGACTTTTCCCTAAAACTCTAAATTAGCCACAGGTAAAGGATATCATTTTTTAAACCTAGAAGAATGGTTAAAAGAAGCACCAAGTTTAGACCATTCCTTAGTAATCATATGAGAGATAGCATCTGGAATAGGAAAAACTTCAGGAGTAACCTCAGAAGTTTTAAAAACAGAATTCAAACGTTTGCTATTCTTGTTATCAAGAGGACTAGATTCCTCAATACCCAAAGTAAACAACATTTCCTTTAATAAAGAACGAATATATTCAATCTTAAAAAGAAAGGTTGATTTATCAATTTCAGACTCTGAAAAAGGATCCTCTGAGCCAGAGAAATCCTCATCAGCAAAAGATACTTCAGTATGCCGACAATCAATACACGCTTCATCAGATTTATGAGAAGTAAGTAGAGACCTTTTATGTTTATTTGAAGGCTGAATAGCAGTCATAGCCTTCTCTATGGCTGCAGCAATATAATCTTTAACATTTACAGGAATATCATGTACATTAGACTGTGAAGCAATAACAGTAGATGTATTTGTACTTATAGAAACATTATCAGCATGTAAAAGCTTTTCATAACAAGTGCCACATATTTGAGCTGAAGAAGTAAGCCAATTTGCAACATACACACTTAGCTTTGGTAGAATTGTGTTCAAGCAGCTTAGTTCCTACAGTAACATCAGAGGCAGGATCAGTCAGACATCTTGCAAAATGTAACAAAAAAGAAAAAAATAACATTTAAACCAAATATCCAATTTCCGCAAATAGCAGTTTCAGGAATGGGAAAAAATGCTTTATGATAATTTTTTTTATACAAAAGTAAAATCAAAAGCAAGCAACCTAGCCCAAGATCAAATGAGAGCAGAGAGCAAAAAGAGGGGCACAACTTGCTTCACCACCTCCACAAGGAAGCAAAGTTTGTAAAACTAAGGTATGAGTGAGGTGGGAGGTGTATTTATAGGCATTTTGAGTTTGAGTAGGAATGTATATCTCATTTGTCCCTAGCTTATGACTCTTGCCACTTGTATGAAAGAAAAGAGATGGACACACAGGTTGGCTATACATATAAAATGTTAACAGCTTTCTTTTATTTCTTTTTTTAACAGGCCTTTATTACTGTTCTAGAGGTGGTCCATGTAAGCCAGAGGGTGGCAAAATGTACAAACTCTGACCTCAATATAAAATATTAAAGGGACGGTCTAGTCAAAATTAAATTTATCATGATTCAGACAGGGCATACAATTTAAAAAAAAAACAACTTTCCAATTTACTTTTCTCTTTAAAATTGCTTTGTTCTTTTGGTATTCTTTGTTGAAAGCTAAACTTAGGTAGGCTCAGACTAATTTCTAAGCCCTTGAAGGCCACCTCTTATCTCAGTGCATTTTGACAGTTTTTCACATCTAGACAGTGCTAGTTCATGTGTACAATATAGATAATATTGTGCTTACTCCCGTGGAGCCATTTATAAACCAGCACGGATTGTCTAAAATGCAAGTCTGTCAAACCACTAAGATAAGGGGAAGGTTTGCAGAGGCTTAGATACAAAGGTAATCACAGAGGAAAAACATAATTTATGCTTACCTGATAAATTCCTTTCTTCTGTTGTGTGATCAGTCCACGGGTCATCATTACTTCTGGGATATAACTCCTCCCCAACAGGAAATGCAAGAGGATTCACCCAGCAGAGCTGCATATAGCTCCTCCCCTCTACGTCACTCCCAGTCATTCGACCAAGAATCAACGAGAAAGGAGAAACCAAGGGTGAAGTGGTGACTGGAGTATAATTTAAAAGATATTTACCTGCCTTAAAAAACAGGGCAGGCCGTGGACTGATCACACAACAGAAGAAAGGAATTTATCAGGTAAGCATAAATTATGTTTTCTTCTGTTATGTGTGATCAGTCCACGGGTCATCATTACTTCTGGGATACCAATACCAAAGCAAAAGTACACGGATGACGGGAGGGATAGGCAGGCTCATTATAAAGAAGGAACCACTGCCTGAAGAACCTTTCTCCCAAAAATAGCCTCCGAAGAAGCAAAAGTGTCAAATTTGTAAAATTTGGAAAAAGTATGAAGCGAAGACCAAATTGCAGCCTTGCAAATCTGTTCAACAGAGGCCTCATTCTTAAAGGCCCAAGTGGAAGCCACAGCTCTAGTAGAATGAGCTGTAATTCTTTCAGGAGGCTGCTGTCCAGCAGTCTCATAGGCTAAACGAATTATGCTACGAAGCCAGAAGGAGAGAGAGGTAGCCGAAGCCTTATGACCTCTCCTCTGACCAGAGTACACGACAAACAGGGAAGACGTTTGTCGAAAATCCTTAGTTGCCTGCAAGTAGAACTTGAGGGCACGAACTACATCCAGATTGTGTAGAAGACGTTCCTTCTTTGAAGAAGGATTCGGGCACAGAAGGCACCACGATCTCTTGATTGATGTTCCTGTTAGTGACTACCTTAGGTAAGAACCCAGGTTTTGTACGCAGAACTACCTTATCTGAATGAAAAATCAAATAAGGAGAATCACAATGTAAAGCTTATAACTCAGAGACTCTCCGAGCCGAAGAAATAGCCATTAAAAATAACACTTTCCAAGATAACAACTTTATATCAATGGAATGAAGGGGTTCAAACGGAACTCCTTGTAGAACGTTAAGAACAAGGTTTAAACTCCATGGCGGAGCAACAGTTTTAAACACAGGCTTGATCCTAGCTAAAGCCTGACAAAAGGCCTGGACATCTGGATTTTCTGACAGACGCCTGTGTAACAAGATGGACAGAGCTGAGATCTGTCCCTTTAATGAGCTAGCCGATAAACCCTTTTCTAAACCTTCTTGTAGAAAGGACAATATCCTAGGAATCCTAACCTTACTCCAGGAGTAACCTTTGGATTCGCACCAGTATAGGTATTTACGCCATATCTTATGGTAAATCCTTCTGGTAACAGGCTTCCTAGCCTGTATCAGGGTATCAATAACCGACTCAGAAAACCCACGTTTTGATAAAATCAAGCGTTCAATTTCCAAGCAGTCAGCTTCAGAGAAGTTAGATTTTGATGTTTGAATGGACCCTGTATCAGAAGGTCCTGTCTTAGAGGTAGAGACCAAGGCGGACAGGATGACATGTCCACTTGATCTGCATACCAAGTCCTGCGTGGCCATGCAGGCGCTATTAGAATCACTGATGCTCTCTCCTGTTTGATTTTGGCAATCAATCGAGGAAGCAGCGGGAAGGGTGGAAACACATAAGCCATCCCGAAGTTCCAAGGTGCTGTCAAAGCATCTATCAGAACCGCTCCCGGATCCCTGGATCTGGACCCGTAGCGAGGAAGTTTGGCGTTCTGGCGAGACGCCATGAGATCTATCTCTGGTTTGCCCCAACGTCGAAGTATTTGGGCAAAGACCTCCGGATGAAGTTCCCACTCCCCCGGATGAAAAGTCTGACAACTTAAGAAATCCGCCTCCCAGTTCTCCACTCCCGGGATGTGGACTGCTGACAGGTGGCAAGAGTGAGACTCTGCCCAGCGAATTATCTTTGATACTTCTATCATTGCTAGGGAGCTTCTTGTCCCTCCCTGATGGTTGATGTAAGCTACAGTCGTGATGTTGTCCGACTGAAACCTGATGAACCCCCAAGTTTTTAACTGGGGCCAAGCCAGAAGGGCATTGAGAACTGCTCTCAATTCCAGAATGTTTATTGGCAGGAGACTTTCCTCCTGACTCCATTGTCCCTGAGCCTTCAGAGAATTCCAGACAGCGCCCCAACCTAGTAGGCTGGCGTCTGTTGTTACAATTGTCCAGTCCGGCCTGCTGAATGGCATCCCCCTGGACAGATGTGGCCGAGAAAGCCACCATAGAAGAGAGTTTCTGGTCTCTTGATCCAGATTCAGAGTAGGGGACAAGTCTGAGTAATCCCCATTCCACTGACTCAGCATGCACAATTGCAGCGGTCTGAGAAGTAGACGTGCAAAGGGTACTATGTCCATTGCTGCTACCATTAAGCCGATCACCTCCATGCATTGAGCTACTGACGGGAGTTGAATGGAATGAAGGACACGGCATGCATTTAGAAGCTTTGTTAATCTGTCTTCTGTCAGATAAATCTTCATTTCTACAGAATCTATAAGAGTCCCCAAGAATGGAACTCTTGTGAGAGGAAAGAGAGAACTCTTCTTTTCGTTCACTTTCCATCCATGCGACCTTAGAAATGCCAGAACTAACTCTGTATGAGACTTGGCAGTTTGAAAGCTTGAGGCTTGTATCAGAATGTCGTCTAGGTACGGAGCTACCGAAATTCCTCGCGGTCTTAGTACCGCCAGAAGGGCACCCAGAACCTTTGTGAAGATTCTTGGAGCCGTAGCCAATCCGAATGGAAGAGCTACAAACTGGTAATGCCTGTCTAAGAAGGCAAACCTTAGATACCGGTAATGATCTTTGTGAATCGGTATGTGAAGGTAAGCATCCTTTAAATCCACTGTGGTCATGTACTGACCCTTTTGGATCATGGGTAAGATTGTCCGAATAGTTTCCATTTTGAACGATGGAACTCTTAGGAATTTGTTTAGGATCTTTAAATCCAAGATTGGCCTGAAAGTTCCCTCTTTTTTGGGAACCACAAACAGGTTTGAGTAAAACCCTTGTCCTTGTTCCGACCGCGGAACCGGATGGATCACTCCCATTAATAACAGATCTTGTACACAGCGTAGAAACGCTTCTTTCTTTATCTGGTTTGTTGACAACCTTGACAGATGAAATCTCCCTCTTGGGGGAGAGAATTTGAAGTCTAGAAGGTATCCCTGAGATATGATCTCTAGCGCCCAGGGATCCTGAACATCTCTTGCCCAAGCCTGGGCGAAGAGAGAGAGTCTGCCCCCCACTAGATCCGGTCCCGGATCGGGGGCCCTCGGTTCATGCTGTCTTTGGGGCAGCAGCAGGTTTCCTGGCCTGCTTGCCCTTGTTCCAGGACTGGTTAGGTTTCCAGCCTTGTCTGTAACGAGCAACAGCTCCTTCCTGTTTTGGTGCAGTGGAAGTTGGTGCTGCTCCTGCTTTGAAATTCCGAAAGGGACGAAAATTAGACTGTCTAGCCTTAGCTTTGGCTTTGTCTTGAGGCAGGGCGTGGCCCTTACCTCCTGTAATGTCAGCGATAATTTCTTTCAAACCGGGCCCAAATAAAGTTTGCCCCTTGAAAGGTATATTAAGTAATTTGGATTTAGAAGTTACATCAGCTGACCAGGATTTTAGCCACAGCGCCCTACGTGCCTGAATGGCGAATCCTGAGTTCTTAGCCGTAAGTTTGGTTAAATGTACTACGGCCTCCGAAATGAATGAATTAGCTAGTTTAAGGGCTCTAAGCCTGTCCGTAATGTCGTCCAGCGTAGCTGAACTAAGGTTCTCTTACAGAGACTCAATCCAAAATGCTGCCGCAGCCGTAATCGGCGCGATGCATGCAAGGGGTTGCAATATAAAACCTTGTTGAACAAACATTTTCTTAAGGTAACCCTCTAATTTTTTATCCATTGGATCTGAAAAAGCACAGCTATCCTCCACCGGGATAGTGGTACGCTTAGCTAAAGTAGAAACTGCTCCCTCCACCTTAGGGACCGTTTGCCATAAGTCCCGTGTGGTGGCGTCTATTGGAAACATCTTTCTAAATATTGGAGGGGGTGAGAACGGCCCACCGGGTCTATCCCACTCCTTAGTAACAATTTCAGTTAGTCTCTTAGGTATAGGAAAAACGTCAGTACTCGCCGGTACCGCAAAGTATTTATCCAACCTACACAATTTCTCTGGTATTGCAACAGTGTTACAATCATTAAGAGCCGCTAAAACCTCCCCTAGTAATACACGGAGGTTCTCCAATTTAAATTTAAAATTTGAAATATCTGAATCCAATCTGTTTGGATCAGAACCGTCACCCACAGAATGAAGCTCTCCGTCCTCATGCTCTGCAAGCTGTGACGCAGTATCAGACATGGCCCTAGTATTATCAGCGCACTCTGTTCTCACCCCAGAGTGATCACGCTTGCCTCTTAGTTCTGGTAATTTAGCCAAAACTTCGGTCATAACAGTAGCCATATCTTGTAATGTTATCTGTAATGGCCGCCCAGATGTACTAGGCGCCACAATATCACGCACCTCCCGGGCGGGAGATGCAGGTACTGACACGTGAGGCGAGTTAGTCGGCATAACTCTCCCCTCGCTGTTTGGTGAAATTTGTTCAATTTGTACAGATTGGCTTTTATTTAAAGTAGCATCAATACAGTTAGTACATAAATTTCTATTGGGCTCCACCTTGGCATTGGAACAAATGACACAGGTATCTTCCTCTGAATCAGACATGTTTAACACACTAGCAATAAACTTGCAACTTGGTTACAATCTTATTTAACAAAAACGTACTGTGCCTCAAAGAAGCACTAAACGATTAAATGACAGTTGAAATAATGAACTGAAAAAACAGTTATAGCATCAATCCTTAAAAACAACACAACCTTTAGCAAAGGTTTGTTCCCATTAGTAAAGTAACAATAATTAAATTTGAAGCATAAAAATTACAGAGCAACGTTTTTAATCACAGTCAATATATAAGTCTCACAGCTCTGCTGAGAGAATCTACCTCCCTCCAAAGAAGTTTGAAGACCCCTGAGTTCTGTTAGAGATGAACCGGATCATGCAGGAAATACAAGAGTAACTGACTGGAAATTTTTGATGCGTAGCAAAGAGCGCCAAAAACGGCCCCTCCCCCTCACACACAGCAGTGAGAGAGAAACGAAACTGTCACAATTAAAACAAGCAACTACCAAGTGGAAAAATAATGCCCAAACATTTATTCACTCAGTACCTCAGAAAATGCAAACGATTCTACATTCCAGCAAAAACGTTTAACATAATAAATACCTATTAAAAGGTTTAATGTACTTTTAACAGAGTAATTCCAGTGAAATACCATCCCCAGAATACTGAAGTGTAGAGTATACATACATGTCATTATAACGGTATGGCAGGATTTTCTCATCAATTCCATTCAGAAAATAAAAACTGCTACATACCTCAATGCAGATTCATCTGCCCGCTGTCCCCTGATCTGAAGCTTTTACCTCCCTCAGATGGCCGAGAAACAGCAATATGATCTTAACTACTCCGGTTAAAATCATAGTAAAAACTCTGGTAGATTCTTCTTCAAACTCTGCCAGAGAGGCAATAACACGCTCCGGTGCTATTGTAAAATAACAAACTTTTGATTGAAGTTATAAAAACTAAGTATAATCACCATAGTCCTCTCACACATCCTATCTAGTCGTTGGGTGCAAGAGAATGACTGGGAGTGACGTAGAGGGGAGGAGCTATATGCAGCTCTGCTGGGTGAATCCTCTTGCATTTCCTGTTGGGGAGGAGTTATATCCCAGAAGTAATGATGACCCGTGGACTGATCACACATAACAGAAGAAAGAGTATTCATATTTCAGTGTTGGTTATGCAAAACCGGGGAATGGGTAATAAAGGGATTAACTTTGGAAACAATAAAAATTCTGGGAGTAGACTGTCCCTTTAAAAGGACAGTAAACACCTTGAGATTTTGATATAAAAGGTCTTGTTATATGTAGAAAAACAAACTTAGCTAAATTATATGAAAAGGGGCAAAATAAATAATGAAATATTGAAATGAAAACTAGGGATTTTCTATTTTTTAGAGCTTGAAATGCACCCTTACTGACTAAGGTTAAACTTGCTACATACCTTTTTCTAAGTGGCTTTATGAGGTAAAAACTGCTAAACAATGTGCTTTATATTAAAATAATGATTGGCCCTGAATCTGAAGAAGACCAGGGTCCTTCAAATGTGGTTGGTGGGGATTGGCCATTGAAAAACAATTGCAGCAAGATTTAAAATTTTTTTTTTTTTTATGTGTAGACTTGGTTGATTTGTTATTCTATAGCAAGACAACAAAAATGACTTGAGGTGTTTACTGTCCCTTTAAATAAAAATATCAATCAAGCAGCCTGATTATTCAGATGGTGGGGATGAAACTGTCCATAGTAGGAAGATTGATACATTGAGCTTTTATGAAGTCGCAGATTTAGAAAAATAAAATAAATAAAATTGATGAGTCTGAGGTTTTGTTTCCGTCTCCACAGCCCTGAATAAAATACATTTCTAAAACTTTTTATATCCAATTATCTGCACCACATACAAAACGGCATGTCTCAGGTTTTATGAAAGAGATACTACTTTTAATAAGCAGAATTTAATATATTTTACTTTGGTATAATCATGGCATTTTTTTTTATACATTATGAAAAATCAAGCTGTACAAGGAGAGTGCTACTTAGATAGGAAGCAGTGTGGGGGACATGATTGTTTGATATGCAGAATGTGCGGACAAATGAAGCTTTGGTATCAAGATACAAAGTGTACATGCAAATAATATAATAAAAACAAATCTGTACATGGTTGATTGGATAGGGAACAACAGCATTTTGTAAATAGTAGAACGTTTGTGCACTTTTTCCCGCATCTTGTCTAATCTCAGATTAAATGTTTTTTAACCTTACATGTAGTAAACACATCTCACACATGTTTACAATACCTTTTCAATGTATGCATCATAATCTCATGTAGACAAATGTCATTTTAAAAATCATATGAAAAGCATTGTTCCACAGAGGATTCTGTAGAGTGGAAATTGTACAGCATAAAGAAGGCTCTGCAGGGGCAGAACTATCTGACAAGGGAGGGGTTAAGACGCAAAACATATATATTGCACATTTCTCTGTCGCTATGACCAAGGGAGAAACATCTCAGGAAATATAAGGCCTAGAATACGACAGATATTCCCGCTAACGATGGACATATTAGAAAACATGATGGCTGTGGTATAGTGATACACAGTATGATTACACAGTTCCACATATTCTACAGTTATTTTGCCCTGTTTAGAAAAAGAGGAAGATTAGGAACCTATTTAAAATACAAGCCCTAATTATATTTGGGTTAAAAAAAATTTTTTTTAAGGAAGCCACTACAATAAATAAATGTAGCAGGACTAATTAGGAAGTTTGGTTTGGGAAACATGTAATCTTACTTTACTACAAAACGGGGACTGAAAAGTGGCGTTTAAAAGTTTTGACCACATGGGCCTCTGATGGAAAAGAACACAGGTCAGAGTGCAATCGGGCTGAACTGTCGTTAAGGCAAAAGGTGTGTAAGGGCAGAAGGGAGTGTGCAGTAATGGAGGCGAGTAGTGAACCACACCCTGCATTGCCAGAGAACTATGAGGTTATAAGGACTTTCAATTCTACCAAACGCCTCAAGACACTACACCTAACCCATAAGCTACCATAGGGCTAAGCAAACTAAAAGCGGTTTTGCAATAGCTCACTGGTAGAAATAAGTTAAAAACACCCAAACAGCTGGAGTGGCTGAAATATATTGCAAGATGTGCAGCATCACCCAAATCTGGGACAGTCATTTGGGACAATGGTGTACATGAACCTAAGGATTCCTCAATCATTTCCCTGACCTTCAAGTTGGAAGATCAAAAGCCCAGCTCAACCACATGACAAGTTTGATCTAGATTTGAGGGAGTAGAGGATTTTGGAATCTGTCACAGCACTCCACTGCCTACTTTTTGTACTTTTAAAGATGGCAGCACTAAACACCTGTGGCAACCATAAGCACTTGGCTTTCACGGTTTAACATTGCTTATTGCCATTAAGTACACACATTTAACTAAATTGTAACCTGTTAAAATGCATTTTACCCAGGAGTGTTTCTCTGTTACCATCAACAGTCTAAGGTAAAATGTTTCATGGCGTCCAGGAGTGATAGTAAACACACACAATACAATATTGTAATTGTCTGGCAGAGGAAGAATTACTTGTGAAACAGTCTCCAACCAGCAGCCAGAGCCCAACCCCCCCCCCCCAAAAAAAAGTAGCCAGGTAAAAGGCACAAGTCATCCAGCTGCAGTGAAGAGCGTGTGCTTTCAGAAGTGGAAACCCGTCTTGTACTTGTGCTGATTGAGAGTTCAGCGGTTGCTGCAGAGAAGAGTGTGGTCCTGGTGTTCCCACTGTGTGTTCTGCAAAATCCAAAGCTGGAATAGTCTTATTGTCCTCCATTGTTGTGTGTGCGCATTATAATCCTTTAGGTCACATGTATCTTAAGGATGCTCAGAAGGGACCTGGACAATAGGGGATTCTTTGTTGGCTCATCCCCGCCCCTATTTGTGTGGCAAGGGAGAGGGGACAACAACTGGGAGAACCCCTCATACAAGAAACTCTCCCTTTCAAAAGCTGAGCAAAGAGCAGTGGTGGATGTGTTGACGGCTGTCACAGCCTCCGCTCCACCGGCTGTTGCAGACACAACTCACTCCCAGCAGAAATTATAGGTAAGTGATTGTCCATGTGATAGCTGATAAGGTGACTCACACTTTCAAACCTGTGATCTTTTGTCCGCACCTGACAAAGAGAAAGACACAGAGCTGTTCAAGAAGACAGAGAGACTATACCCACCCTTAACTCTGCAAATAATATGTCTTAAAGGGACACTAAACCCAAATTTCTTCTTTCATGATTCAGATACTAATAAGTTTAATAGGCACAAGGGTTTGTCTCTCAACGTCTAACTCACCAACCATTTCCACACAAGCTATGTATGGAGTTCAGATTATCTAAAATGTTCCTCATTCTTCTCCAATAAATACATATAAAACTAAAGCCTTTCTTATCATTTCTACTGGTGCTTGTGTTTATGACACTATCTGAATTTTCATTTTCTCTAAACTCCCCTGTTGGTCTCTAGAACCCTAAACAAAATATCACTAAATTCTGGGACCCTTATGGGCTAAATATACCCTTCCCTTAGTTTACTTGTAACCCCCATACAATGCTTACAGTCTATACAGGTTTAGTAAAACCTATACATGTATACAGATTTAGGTAATTTTCCATTATCACTCTACCCGAACCACTTTTTCTTTTTAATTAGGCCACGGTAATCTACTCACCACACCTTCAGGGTCCACAAGCAACAGGTGTTTTGGTTGTCCATTCTGCAAACCTGTCAATACATATTGCCCCGGGGTAGTTGTGCTCTCCCGCACCAAAAAATCCCCATTGACTCTCAGCTGTTTCTCTGCTTCTTTTCTGTTCATTTTACCATGGTACCAGGGTTCCTGTCTTAGTTGCTCCTCCATGCTGGTCACACCTTGAGCAGATGGAAGAGCATCCTCAAACGGCTCTATATAGGAAGAAGACAAGCCAATAATTAGGTTTGCTATACTAATGAACTTATCCAAGTTATAACAACTGATCCTTACTTGGGGAATGGACAAGGAGAGATGGTGCTGGAAGGGGCTGAAGAAGCAGAAAAAAATGGGAGAGGACTTAAACACATTACTGATATTAGCACATACCGAAACTACCATCAGTACACTTAGTTCCTTGACCTCATAAAACAGGTCAATATAGAATATATTATTAAAATCACAGCACAACCGCATAGAAAAATAATTATCAGAGATTGACATAATGAACATCAGGCTGTGCTCTTATACTAGTTTACTAATATGGGAGACTCACTCATATCAAAGATATCCCTCTGTCCATTTGTGACCCTCTGAGGCTGCCTAGATTTCTCCAGATTCTGCACATTAACATAGGATGGGTCATCAAAGAGGTCAGGACGGTTCTGGGGTTTGGCACCAGGGACTGGGAATCTCTCTCTGCCTGCAAGACAAAAAGGTACCAGTCACATATGGGAATCTCTGCATCTCTCTATCTGCCCGACTCACTCTCTCTCTCTCTCTTTGCCTCTCTCTCGCACAATACTGTGCAAAACAATTTAAAAACAAAACAACTTTCCAGTTTACTACTTCTGTTATCAAATGTTGCATGCTCTCTTGGCTTGGTGAAAAGCATACTTAGGTAGGCTCAGGAGCAGCAATGCACTACTGTGAACTAGTTATTAATTGGTGGCTGCACATATATGCATCTTGTCATTGCCTTACCTGATGTGTTCAGCTAGCTCCCATTAGTGCATTTCTGCTCCTTAGACAACAGATTATTATTATTTTATTATACTGTATTTATGAAGCGCCAACATATTCCGCAGAGCTGTCCATGGGTACAATTTATTTAAATAAAACAATGATATAAAACTTGTAAGATACAGGACAACATTTACAAACACATACAGGAGGGATTGAGGGTCCTATTCCCGTGGGAACTTACAATCTAGAAGGGTAGGAGTTTGAGAAACAGGAGGTGAGGACTGCAAGATTGAGAAAGATGCTAATACAGAGTTAGATGAGGGAATATTAGGCAAGTGGAATTAATTTATTATTGAGTTGGGTGGTAGGCTTCCCTGAACAGAAAAGTCTTCAGGGAACATTTAAAGTAAGAAAGATTAGGGCAAAGTCTGACAGCACGAGGGAGAGTGTGCCAGAGGGTAGGTGCTGCACGACAGAAGTCCTGCAGTCTAGCATGGGAAGAGGTGATAGTTGCGAATGCAAGGAGCAGGTCATTGTTGGATCTTAGTGGGCGGGCTGGAGTATACTTGTGTATTAGAGAGGATAGGTAGCTGGGAGTGGCGTTACCAAGAGAATGAAGCAAATTTGATAATAGAAGTAAATTGAAAAAGTGTTTAAAGTCGCATATTCTGGGTGAAACATGAAAGACACAGTTTCATGACCCTTTAAATAAATCATATTTTTTTAGATGAGTTTATAAAACATTACTAACACCCTTGTTAAAAGGTATAAAACATTTAAAAAAAATAATTTTGTCAAAATATACAGGATGGGTCTTCTTGTGTTGTCATTCCTAAAGGGGCATTAAACTGCTGGTTACAACTACAGTAGGATGTTTACTACTTACCTTGGTATTGTTTTCCTCCTGTACCTGCAACCCTTTTAAACAAATGGTTGTAAAGGCTTATCTGGGATCACCTTTGTTCAGAAATAGCAGACATATATGGCTTTGCCATTGCTTTTTGGTAATTAGAAGACCGCTAATTGCAGCTGCGCACCACACTTATCCCCAGCAGTGAAGGTGTTATTCAGGTAGCTTGTAAGGTTAATTTTAGCTTTAGTAGAGATTACCCTCCCACTTGACACTTCCCACCCCCTGATCCCTCTCAAACAGCTCTCTTCCCTCGATCAACCCCACCCCCCCAATGGTCACCCACATCTTAAGTACTGGCAGAAAGTCTGCCAGCAAGAAAAAAAAGCCTTATATTTTCTGCAGTGTAAGATCCCACTTACCCACCCAACCAGCTCTCTAAACCTCCCCTGCTACCCATTAGCCGCCATCTCCGTTTGCTATAATTTATTTTTTATAAAAAACACAACATTTTTTTCTGTAGTGTAGCTGGCCCCCCCCATATTACCCTACTCCTCCCAGATTGCTTTCCCACTCTCTAATCTCCCTCCACTATAGGAGCCCCCTCTCCCTCCTTCCCCCTCCCATTCACTGCCACTCTAAAAAAAAAAAATTAAAAAAAAAATTCCGTAGCATAGCAGTCCCACCTGCTCCCTCCTCCCTTTAGTGATGGGCCACCCACCCACCTCTCTCCTAACCCTCCCACACAACCAACAATCGGCACAACCGCTGTTCGATGTGGAGAGTGGCCCTCTCGGCATCAGTCTATCTTATTTAGGGTTTCAAGGTGTCCAATATATAACTGGGAGGGAGGGGGTGGCGGCGCAGCAGCGGGAGAAGCCACCCCCCTGAAATTAATTTTTGCAGGTTGGGATGTCTGTCACTGGCAATAGCACGTTTGACCATTTTCCTTCAATTTCCATTGGGACAGAGATCTATGCTGGTATCCTATAATATAAAAGGCCAAGTGTGTTTGTCTGAAGCCGTCATGCGCAGTAGAGACTGCGCACGAGGACAAATACACCTGGCCTTAATCCAACTGACCTGGCATCTGATCCGCCGCAAGAATGGTAGGTGTGACGGGGCCAGGCGGGCTGATGTGGGCGGGGGCGGATGCCATGGCAGACTGGCCATGAGAGAGCAAAAGAGAGGGGGGAAAGAGAGAGCAAAAGAGAGGGGGGAAAGAGAGAGCAAAAGAGAGGGGGGAAAGAGAGAGCAAAAGAGAGGGGGGAAAGAGAGAGCAAAAGAGAGGGGGGAAAGAGAGAGCAAAAGAGAGGGGGGAAAGAGAGAGCAAAAGAGAGGGGGGAAAGAGAGAGCAAAAGAGAGGGGGGAAAGAGAGAGCAAAAGAGAGGGGGGAAAGAGAGAGCAAAAGAGAGGGGGGAAAGAGAGAGCAAAAGAGAGGGGGGAAAGAGAGAGCAAAAGAGAGGGGGGAAAGAGAGAGCAAAAGAGAGGGGGGAAAGAGAGAGCAAAAGAGAGGGGGGAAAGAGAGAGCAAAAGAGAGGGGGGAAAGAGAGAGCAAAAGAGAGGGGGGAAAGAGAGAGCAAAAGAGAGGGGGGAAAGAGAGAGCAAAAGAGAGGGGGGAAAGAGAGAGCAAAAGAGAGGGGGGAAAGAGAGAGCAAAAGAGAGGGGGGAAAGAGAGAGCAAAAGAGAGGGGGGAAAGAGAGAGCAAAAGAGAGGGGGGAAAGAGAGAGCAAAAGAGAGGGGGGAAAGAGAGAGCAAAAGAGAGGGGGGAAAGAGAGAGCAAAAGAGAGGGGGGAAAGAGAGAGCAAAAGAGAGGGGGGAAAGAGAGAGCAAAAGAGAGGGGGGAAAGAGAGAGCAAAAGAGAGGGGGGAAAGAGAGAGCAAAAGAGAGGGGGGAAAGAGAGAGCAAAAGAGAGGGGGGAAAGAGAGAGCAAAAGAGAGGGGGGAAGAGAGAGCAAAAGAGAGGGGCGAAGAGAGAGCAAAAGAGAGGGGCGAAGAGAGAGCAAAAGAGAGGGGGGAAGAGAGCAAAAGAGAGGGGGGAAGAGAGCAAAAGAGAGGGGGGAAGAGAGCAAAAGAGATGGGGGAAGAGAGCAAAAGAGATGGGGGAAGAGAGCAAAAGAGAGGGGGGAAGAGAGCAAAAGAGAGGGGGGAAGAGAGCAAAAGAGAGGGGGGAAGAGAGCAAAAGAGAGGGGAGAGAGAGAGAGCAAAAGAGAGGGGAGAGAGAGAGCGCAAAAGAGAGGGGGGGGAAGAGAGAGAGAGAGAGAGAGAGAGAGAGAGAGAGAGAGAGCAAAAGAAAGGGGGGGAGAGAGAGAGAGCGCAAAAGAGGGGGGGGGAGAGAGAGCAAAAGAGAGGGGGAGAGAGAGCAAAAGAGAGGGGGGAGAGAGAGCAAAAGAGAGTGGGAGAGAGAGAGCAAAAGAGAGGGGGGGGGAGAGAGAGCAAAAGAGAGGGGGGAGAGAGAGAGCAAAAGAGAGGGGGGAGAGAGCAAAAGAAAGGGAGAGAGAGAGCGCGAGCGCAAGAGAGGGGGGAGAGAGAGAGCGCAAAAGAGAGGGAGAGAGAGAGCGCAAAAGAGAGGGAGAGAGAGCAAAAGAAAGGGGGAGAGAAAGAGAGCAAAAGAAAGGGGGAGAGAAAGAGAGCAAAAGAAAGGGGGAGAGAAAGAGAGCAAAAGAAAGGGGGAGAGAAAGAGAGCAAAAGAAAGGGGGAGAGAAAGAGAGCAAAAGAAAGGGGGAGAGAAAGAGCAAAAGAAAGGGGGAGAGAAAGAGAGCAAAAGAGAGGGGGAGAGAGCAAAAGAGAGGGGGAGAGAGCAAAAGAGAGGGGGGAGAGAGCAAAAGAGAGGGGGGAGAGAGCAAAAGAGAGTGAGAGATAAAGCAAAAGAGAGAGGGGGGGAGAGAGAGAGAGCGCAAAAGAGAGAGGGGGAGAGCGCAAAAGAGAGAGGGGGAGAGAGAGCGCAAAAGAGAGAGGGGGAGAGCGCAAAAGAGAGAGGGGGAGAGAGAGCAAAAGAGAGAGGGGGAGAGAGAGCAAAAGAGAGAGGGGGAGAGAGAGCAAAAGAGAGAGGGGGAGAGAGAGCAAAAGAGAGAGGGGGAGAGAGAGCAAAAGAGAGAGGGGGAGAGAGAGCAAAAGAGAGAGGGGGAGAGAGAGCAAAAGAGAGAGGGGGAGAGAGAGCAAAAGAGAGAGGGGGAGAGAGAGCAAAAGAGAGAGGGGGGAGAGAGCAAAAGAGAGGGGGGGAGAGAGCAAAAGAGAGGGGGGGGAGAGAGAGCAACGGGTGGGTCCACTGTACTGCAAAAAATGGCCCGTGTGAAGGGGCTTTAGGACTAGTAGTATTATATGCTGTTATTTTCTCCTCCCCATTTTAAAAGGTTTCTTTGTTTAATTTTTTTTATTAATTCATTTTTTATATAAAAGCACTGTGACTTGTTTTTTTCTAATAAATATTCCTAATTAAGTTTTGCCTTAGTCTAATATTTGAACTATGTTACAGAAGAGATTATAGCAGTATAGTGTTTTTAGTCGATTTGTGCCAAATTGTGTGTTTTAAAAAAAAAAATTAAATCTAGTCTGGGTTTTTCTTAGTACTTCTCATTTAATAATTATGTGTGGTGGCAACAGGCAGATAGTTTAATGTGGGCAGCATTAAAGTGGAGTTTTGGAAATTTTTCTAGGTATAGTAAAGACTAGAGTGTTTTTTTAACCCTTGCAACCAATGAACTAAGTCACAGACTTGGCTGTGCTAATCTGATTAAAGTAGAAAGGGTTAGTTAACCCTCTATGCCACAAACTGGTGACAGCTGCAAAGTTGGCTAGCCTTTTCTGTGACACTATTTATTTATAGATAAAAACCGTCTGCAAAGTCATCAATTAAAATCCACCTGTCCCTATCCCAGAGATTTCCCTGAACTGCCATACAGATAACACCAACTTTTATATGTTAGGTCATGTCTATCACACATGCATTAAAGTTGGCACTTTATAAGTAGTAGGTATTAGATAATAATAGAATGGAGAATAATCCCTTCCCAAAAACAGTAAAAGGTTGCATCTATGAACTCCCACCAGATAAACTATTGTGCCTTGCCACTTTCAACCAACAGAGGTTTCCTTTAACACTTCCCAACAGACTGTCCTACTCTAACCGGCTAGAAAACATCTCATTCTCTAGTCTAGAGACTACGATGCAGAGGATTTAGTTTTAAACATATTTTCACGTCTGTCTTCCACAATTACCATGCAATTAAAGGGATATTTATTACTCATTTGTTCTCATGAGATATGCAAACTCATATATACAGCATGCAATAAGTGGGTCATTGCAAAATAAGTGAATAAGTCGTTAGTGTGAGGGCACTGGGACACACCTTGTACAGATGGCTGCTGCAGCTTCCTTGATTCCTGTTCACCTCCAAAGATTTGACCCACAGGCTGTGTAAAGAGAAGACAATTAGTCCCTGTACAGTTAGAGTCCAGTTTTAGTATTCTAATATTCTGTTCATCTTACCAGTGTGGCTCCCATGTGATTTGGACTTTGCCTCAAAACAGCGGGTGCAGCACCATCTCGTAACCTCATGTCCACAACACCTCCAATTGGAGGTTCTTTGCCTGGAAAGTCATTGTAATACGCATGGTCTGGGAGCTCCTCCTCTTCTTCATCCCATGCGGAGCCATCAAACCCAGCCATCCTGAAACAAGATGAAAAAAGAAGGGGAGGAGAGGGTGAGCCACACTTATTGTTAACAAAAAAAAAACAAACAAAAAAAAAAAGAGAGAGAGAATGATCAAAGACAAAACAAGGAATGGATTGGAGCCAAAATATGACAGGACCAAAAGGAGCGGGTAAAAACTGAGGAGGAGACAGAAAGATGATTGACAGTGAAGAAAAGACAAGACAGTGAATAGAGACAAGATAGAATGCAAGAAAAGAGAGTAAGTCTGAAACAAAAACTACAGGGAAAGAAATAGATAGAGCAGGTACAACAAATTATACATCTAGAATTCTTAATTCCCATAATAGCATTTATCAATAATGAGATCTGGACAAAAACATCCAATTAGTATATAACTGCATTTGCACACTTAACTGATACCAATAATGTTGCAGGTGTGTGTGTGTCATATATATATATATATATATATATAGGTTTTCACTACATTTAATTCTTGCCAATTGTTGTGAACAGGTAGTTTTGTTTATAACCAATGAATTATTCATTTATTTTAGTAAGCATATAAAAGTTAATTCGGTCACAAATGTTTTAAAATAACATATAAAAAACATTTTTTTTAATCTAGTATGACTGTTTACAATATAAAAGATCATAACAGATACCATCTAATGTTACATTTAATACCCGGTCAATAGAGAATTTACTAATGGTAAAAAGCCTTATACCCTTTTTAAAGATGGCGACCGAGGGGCTATCAATGGCTAATTGCCAGTAGCACTAACGCATAAAGCTTTCAAGGCAGGGGGGGCGGCCCTTACCTCTGATGAAGCAACCCATTGGTTGTGAAACGCGTAAGGCTTCGCCGCACGTTACAACTATACTCCTCTGATACACGGAGCAAAATAAGGCAACAGCTGCTGCACATTTGGATATAGTGCAGCAGCAGCGTTTCAAAACCTTACTCGCTCCATAGCTATTTCATGCTGCATATACAGAGCAAATTAGTGAGCTTGTGACAGGAAGACAAAACACCTTGTTACCAGCTATTTGACTACGGCTCAAATTTTCTTTGTTCTCTCGCATCATTCTGTTAAGAGGCAGCCTTGCCTCATGTGTGTTGGACTTTTTATGTATTATAGATTTTACATTTGTTATTAAGCTATTAAACTATTACATTTTTAATACACAACATATGTGTTAGTACATTCCTTTCTTCAGTGAACCCTGCACCCCTGTTTTTGCCAGTAGCAAACGTTTTAACCGCTTATAGCCCTTGAGTACTTTTCAACAGTATTTAGTGAACATCACTTCTGAGGACTGTGTGAAACACTTGGGCCAATACAAGGGAGACAGGAGGAATCCAGATCTAAAGGATCATCTTTAAACTAACACAGTGCTGCAAAGAGACCTCAGAGTGAATGAGGTAGAACAATGTGAGTACGGATTAACTCCTTTTTATACACATATATTTTAGCAAAAAACATATTACACTAGGAGTGCCTTTGGGCGCTTGTCTACTTCTATAATTGTTTCTCTCTTTCTATATATATGTATGTATCTGTATATGTATGTGTGTGTGTATATGTGTGTGTGTGTATATGTGTGTGTGTGTATATGTATATATGTGTGTGTGTGTGTGTGTGTATGTATATATGTGTGTGTGTGTGTGTGTATGTATATATGTGTGTGTGTGTGTATGTATATGTGTGTGTGTATATGTGTGTGCGTGTATATGTGTGTGTGTATATGTGTGTGCGTGTATATGTGTGTGTGCGTGTATAAGTGTGTGTGCGTGTATATGTGTGTGTGCGCGTGTATATGTGTGTGTGCGTGTATATGTGTGTGTGCGTGTATATGTGTGTGTGCGTGTATATGTGTGTGTGCGTGTATATGTGTGTGTGCGTGTATATGTGTGTGCGTGTGTATATGTGTGTGCGCGTGTATATGTGTGTGCGCGTGTATATGTGTGTGTGCGTGTGTATATGTGTGTGCGCGCGTGTATATGTGTGTGCGCGCGTGTATATGTGTGTGTGCGTGTATATGTGTATGCGTGTCTCGGATTTTATCACAACTTTACCAAAAACGTAAATTATGCTTACCTGATAATTTCTTCTGATGGAAAGAGTCCACAGCTGCATTACTTTTGGGAAATAAGAACCTGGCCACCAGGAGGAGGCAAAGACACCCCAGCCAAAGGCTTAAATACTCCCCCCACTCCCCAGTCATTCTGCAGAGGAACAAGGAACAGTAGAAGAAGAAATATCAGGGTGAAAGGTGCCAGAAGAAAAAAAAAATAAGGACGCCATACAAAAAAATTACAGGTGGGGAGCTGTGGACTCTTTCCACCAGAAGAAAAGAAAATGATCAGGTAAGCATAATTTATGTTTTTCTTCTTAAAGGGACAGTATACACTCATTTTCATATAACTGCATGTAATAGACACTACTATAAAGAATAAGATGCACAGATACTGATATAAAAATCCAGTATAAAACTGTTTAAAAACTTACTTAGAAGCTGTCAGTTTGGCTCTGTTGAAAAAGGTAGCTGGAAAGCCCACTGCAAGTGGCAAATAAAAAACTCCCCCCCCCTTCCCCTTCTTTTACATATGTAAAGACCCTTTACACAATCAGCAGCAAGCTGGAGAAGGTAGCTGACAGTATTCACATAAAACTTTGGGGCTTGGTTAGGAGTCTGAAAATCAGAGCAATGATATTTAAAAATAAGCAAAACTATACATTTATTTTTTTTAAAAAAAACTTTATGGGCTATATAAATAGATCATCTACATAACATTTATGCAAAGAAAAAATGAGTGTATAATGTCCCTTTAAATTGAAAGAGTCCACAGCTGCATTCATTACTTTTGGGAAAACAATACCCAAGCTATAGAGGACACTGAATGCCAAGATGGGACGGTACAATAGACAGCCCACTCTGAGGGCACCAAGCCTGAAACCACTGCCCCCAAAAAACCATGCTTCATCCGAAGCCAAGAAATTTTTGAAAGGAAAGGCCCAGAAGACACTGACCCGCAGGTAGTCCAGAGCCTAGCCAGAGACCGCAAAATCGGACTCAACTGAGCCAACAGGCCTCCAGGAGACACCATCTCACAACAGACGGTCCCTCCCCACTCACCCCTCACTAAAGAAGGGAACACCAGCCTAAACTCCCAAAGGGAGAGGGCCAGGAAGAACCGAAGGACACAAGATCCATAAAAGGAACCCCCCCCCCAGAGTGAGCTCAGCTTACAAGGGCCCAAATGGGTCCCGACAGACAAGGGCAGACTATGCCTAGACCAGAGGAACCAGAGGTATAGGACCAGGGCGTAGAAACAGAGAAAACTTTCTCTCAAACGTCGTACAAAAGCACCAAAAGACAACAGAAGGCAGAGTCCTCACATAGTCCGAACTTGGAATACTGAAGTATTCCGCTACAAAAAATGTGCAACAGACCCAGACGAAAAACCTTGAGTCAAGAACATGCCCCCATCCTCAGGATGACAAAGGGAATACTTGCTGAGAGCAAAAGCGGCCAGCAAAAGAACAAATTGCAAAAGACAACTCCCTGACAGAGGGCACACTCTAGGCAATCCAAGCCGCTAGACCTACCACAGGTCTTCCAAAAAAGGGGGAATATAACCTCCACGAGGTCCCCCAAGAAATAGAAGTGACACCCCGACCCGAGGTGGAGCAATCCTAGACCCTCTGCTTGTGAGCTTAGGAAGCCAGCTAGCTACTATGCCCACCTAGATCCAGAAGATGACACCCTCTCTCAGAACCCACTCCCAGCCGGGCCCGCCCCAGCAACGGCACGTCTGAAACAGGGCCAGCAAGACTCCAAATGGAACGTAACCCAGAAAGAAAATCCCTCTCAGCTAGGGAACTCACAGGTCCCAACTCCTGAACCAGGAGAAGCCTTAAGAAAAGGACCACATCTCCATAAAAAGGAAACAAGCCCAATGAGCAACGGCACTCAGAAAACCTGGCCAACCAAGACCAGGTCAAGTAATCCGAGTAAAAGGACATAGCCAAAGTTTCCAGGAACTGGGGAACCCCAAACCAACCCTGGAAGCCTAAGGTCCTGTAACAACCCACAACGGGATCCACAAGGGAAAATGCTGAGTAAAACTCAGCAACCGGGAGCCCCAGGGAGAACAGGTCCGAACCCCCAATTGTTTAAACAAACAATACCCGCAAGCTTAACACCCCGTATGAAATAACAACCCAGATCACAGTGGATACTTATGCAATATCCAGGTTAACCCGGATAACGAGAAAAACTCGCAAGTCCCGACCTAAGGAAGAGACCACCCCTTGCCAAAGTCCCACTATTCCAAAGGAGCCAAGGCGGTAAAAAAGTCGTACAACGACACTAGAGCTTCAAGACTCACCAACAGCCTCAGGACAATAAGGCAAGGGGATACCTCGAGGTCAAAACCACTCGAGCAAAGGCTGGTCTCCACATAACCTCCGTACAAGCGGATGACCACAGGGAGAAAGGGGCGCGAACCAACCCCAGTTTCGAGGAACCCCAAGCAAGCCCAAGGAGACCACGCCCCGTGTCCCTAACAGGGAACAAACATCTCCCAGGCCCCTAAAAGGAGACCCAACATGGAGACCTCAGAGGAAGACCAAAAAGTCTCAGAAAGACAGCTAGACAGTATACAGTTGATGTGCAATAGCTGCAGCTGGTTACATTCTGCAAACCATCCGCTGCAAGGCAGCTGAACTACCCTTCATACTACTAGCTGCTGAGGACCAAGTCCAAAAGGACAATCCCAGAGCCTCAAAAGAAAAAGGCCAAACTGCTCACTCGGCGGTAAGAAGGCGCTAAGCCCTCCAACTCTCCATCACATGGGGGAGGAACTCTAGGGTCCAACAATACCAGACGCAAGAGAGTGATGCAGGGGAACTCCACTGATCCAGTCATCCAAATTGAAGGCTACAAGGACTGAGACAACCCTTCATGCCTGGAAGACCCACAGGTCCTCTAGAATGCTTAGTTGAATGTAAAACAAATGATAACATGAGCACTCGGCGCCACGACCGGACCAGCCAATCAGAATGGCACCACGTCTGAACAGTCACAAGACATAACCGAACCCAACAGGACCAGCCTGCAACATGGGTCCTAACCATCAAGCTGCATAAATGATCCCTCAGAGGGGAAGAATTGAAAACAGACAAACATAGGACTAACATGTCCCCAAAAACACTTCCGCAGAAGTAACCAAGAGTATCGATCCCAGTTTAAGATTCCCCCCAAAAAATAAGGGGGGCGGAGTCAGTCGGGCAGGCGAACAGTCGTACTTACAATGAGCTTTGATATCAAAACGGCACAGTAACAAATTCAGGACCGCTAAATATATGGCAAACAAAGATTCCAGATTGTCTTAACTACTGGAGCTAAAGAGTAATTGGTTAACGGGCTGGTTAGACCTCCCTATGCAGAGCTAAACACACTTTTTGAATCATGGTTGGGGACACGGAAGCATGAAAGGCAGACATCTTGCCTTCAATTATTAGGTACGCAACTCCTTGACTAAACAATGCCCTGCCTGACTACCTACCTAAAATATTCATCGTCATGGATGAGCTTTGCAGCATGATCGGGTTGGTGTTCCAGGACTCTAGGAAAGAGCTCTCTCTTTTGATCATGGACCTTGCTTTTCCTCAATATTACTCCACCGAAGAACAAGCAAGCCTAATGACAGTACCTATCTGTGCTACTGGAGACCAAGTTATGCAGAGACAAAAGGGACCATATACCCTTATCTTACTACTCCAGGATGCAAACCCTGAAATAGAACAAGGGATCAGTGCTATAAGTGAGTTGCAAAGATCCAGCATGGCCCTACAGGTACCTACCCTCTATACAGCCAATGAATCATTGGACCCACCACGATCCCGAGATGAGACAGATGTCACTTTCCCATCAGATGTTAACCGGAGGAGTGAAATGACGAGCAGAGATCTTCTCCACAGTGGCGAGAGTGTAATGGAGGTTACCAGGTCCACATATCTGCTCATACCCGACAAAACTTTAGAGCTCTAGAGTGGCGTGATACTACAGGTGATTTATGCCTCTGGAACAGAGGAGGTCAGCAGCCTGAAAGGAAATCTTACCCTAGAGACTAGCCTGTCACATGGAAACACTCCTGATGTGCCTCGACACGAAGGTACAGATTTAGGGTTCAGTGTGCCATCCTCCTTAGCAGCAGAACATATAGCTCACGCCGCGCAGCAAACCTACTATACTTTTCTGTACAGGCGAGAGTATCCTGAGAAAGCTGCCTGGACTGTACGAATAACTGGGGTAGGATAAGCTACATACATTAAGTAACTATTTTGCAGCTATATACTCCATAAGCGGACATAGAATGGACTCTTGCTGCTTAAAAATCTCTTTACTGTTGTATTCTATGTTGTTTGTATTCTCTTGGATGCTGATTAAATCGTCATCTTCAGTTTTATATGCATTAATAACCTACACCAAACTCCATGCCCTGAGTTGATTGGGAGTTCCATATAATACATATTATATTCATATGTTACATTATTTAACCTATCTGTAGGTATGTTATCTTATATAAGCCACCTCACATGTGTTACCTTTACCTAGATAATATAAGTGTATATTGTTTTACAGACATATTCCGATATATCATATATGGGGACCATCTGTTCTTTTGCCATGTATACTAGGTGGTACTGCCCCTCTATGCCTATTCCTCCCTTTTTACTAGATAAGGGTTGGCCTATTCCTCCCTTTTTACTGGATAAGGGTTAGCTTGCGTATTTCCAAGTTTTACATGTTTGAGTTATGAGATGTTTTATTCCATGTTTACCTTGTAGATTAATGCTATAGTCAAGAATTATGTGACACCCTGAAGGAATTATATACTGTCCTGAACCCACTAGGTACTAGATTCATACAAGTGATAAACGCATAATATATGGTGCTGATTTATAGAAATGTAAGCTCTGTGCAGCAGGGCATAGGGCCCATGCTCGTGTGGCAACCTTGCATTTCCTCTAAATATACCATAAAGCTTAGTTTTGTAGCTAATATATATGAGAGGCTAGAAACAGAATAATTCCTGTTCAGTTGCGCTAAACTTATATTATGCAGGTTCACCAAATACCCATCCTTAACACCTGCACACTTACCCTCACTATTTGCTCATATAGCATGGTTTCCCAGATGCTATCCTCTTCCGAATCCCATATATCGTAAGGCAATATATAGTCATACTAACCTTGCCCCACCCCCCCACACAAACTTATCTTACTTTGGTGAGCGTATTAACACCGCAGAATGTATAGGACACCAGGATAGGGTGAGTTATTATAAACAAATACTCTTAAGAGGGCAAAAATAAGCACCGTTGGATTTGGAAGTATTTAGCCCTTTAAGCATGAATGGCTAACCTGGGAATATGTATTACATCTGAACTTATACAGCTCAGGATAAATTGAGACTACCATAATTTATTTAGTGTGGAAGATAGTACAAATATCTTTATAAGGCTCCAGTTGACTGTTTTGGTTATCACTACTCCATTGCCCACATTTTATCTATATTACTATAAAGTACATGCCTACATTGCTTTCTAACTCAAACACAATGTATACAACACTTATTGAGTGCAATTTTTTTAAGGGGAAGATTATTAATAGTGCTGTTATTAGTTGCACCAAGTAACTGCAATTAGTTCAATGTGTTCACTCTCCTATCATTACTATGTTTACCTGAACGTATATTACCAACTCTACCTCTTCCCCCCACCCATATAGTTTACTTAGTAAGCTATGGAAAACGTATCCTACGACCAATCACCCTAAACTATTATTATTGGAACTTTATACTAATCTTGCATTTACAGTCCCATTCCCCTATACGCTATATTCTATAAAGTACTACTGGTCCAATCTATTTATACCCCAAATATTTATGGTCCAAGAGTGACCGTTAGCCATACTTGGACATAGCCCTGACCTAAATATAAAAAAGAGGCTTCATCTTAATTGTTTGTTACTTATACTTAGATATTTCTACATCCAAGATTGTTATGTTCTATATTGTCGTGGGAATATACATGATGTGTATTGTTAAAAATGTTCCCCATTGAGCTGCTCTGACCCAAAAATGGATACCGTATAGTTCAACAAAATGTAAGACGGATATTAATGGTATATATATATATATATATATATATATATATATATATATATATATATATATATATATATATATATATATATATATATATATATATATATATATATATATATATATATATATATATATATATATATATATATATATATATATTTATATATATTTATATATTCTCTCCAAAAAGCAGGCAGCTCACTGGTCTTTGCAGTAAAACTAGAATTTATTATATCAGTTTAAAAAACAAACGTTTCGGCACTGCATTGTGCCTTTGTCAATGTTATACAACAAAAAGTACAAGGACAGAGTGCACCCAAGCACCCCGGATCACACATCCGGGGTGCTTGGTGCACTCTGTCCTTGTACTTTTTGTTGTATAACATTGACAAAGGCACAATGCAGTGCCGAAACGTTTGTTTTTTAAACTGATATAATAAATTCTAGTTTTACTGCAAAGACCAGTGAGCTGCCTGCTTTTTGGAGAGTATTGTTATGGTATTAGCAGAGCACCGTGGCATTATTTAAGTATGATTGTGCAATCCTATCTATAAATATATATATATATATATATATATATTCACAATCAATCATACTTCCTATATTTATGTAACCTTGTTTATTTTGTATACTATGTAACCTCAATAAAAAAAAATAAAAAAAAAAATACTTGTATAAAATTATCAATAGCAATTTTTTTTAATATTGATATTAACGATTAAATGGAAAAACTGCATTCAATCAATCATATAAAAAAAAAAAAAAAAAAAAAAACAAAACAAAAGCGGAAAAAAAAGAAAAAAAGGCAACCCGTAGAAGAAAACCCAAGACGAAAACAGACCTACCTCAGGACAAGCCAAAACGTAGCCCTAATCTTCAAAAAAAAACTGGGAAGGATCTCAAAAAGAACAGCCAGAAGCAGACTGAAAATTCCTGTATCCGAGAAGGATAGGATCATTCAATAGCTGAAAAACATGTCTGAGTAAGACGCGCCACTCTATAGCGAAAGACACAACATGGACAGTTACACTCACAGGGAACTGTACAGGCTCTCCCCAAGGTGGTAGACCCAAGACAATAGGGCACGAGCACAAACGCGCATAAATGTCTGGACTGTGCAGACGAATAATCGCCAAAAATATGTGAAAGCGAAAACGTGCTGCAACCTCCGGACACACACACACACACACACACACGCTGCCCTGCATGGAGGAATAATCATAAACTGGGTTACTCGCATGTGTAGACGTTTGGAGCGGTAGGGAACTCGCCTCTCGGAGGACGGGATCCCCAGAGGTGGAGGGCTCAGCTGTCCCTTGATTCCCCGAGCCCGAGGAACAATGCGCTCTCATATGGCATACAGAACAAAACTGGTTGACATGTGTCAACGAGGCCAATCCGGATTCTTCACTGGACGCAGTATTTGAATTTAAAACAGTCTCAGTATCAGAATCCTCCATAACTGAATCTGAAATTTGCACGCAGTCTCAGCATCAGAATCCTCCGTAACTGGATAGAGGATATGCAAATATGGACTAAAGAAGTAAAACAAACACGCCACCTGACACTCACAATGGCTGGGGCACTCACCACCTCCTATGACCAGACCCTGCGGACTAGGATTTCTCCTTCGTCACACAGTTGGGAATGCAGAAATGGAAGACGGAGCGTAACCACGCCTGACCACAAGGTGAACCGTATAGTTCAAAAAAGCAAGCCCAACCATAAGGTTGCGTCACTTCCAAAGGTCTCAATGTTCCAACCACGAGCCTCGTAAACACCACACAAAAGGAAGGTTGAATCACATAAACATGATTATAAACTCCCCTGTTCAATAACCCCCCTCAGGAGATATTAACCCTTGATTCCAAGATACTAAAGGAGACTCACTAAGACCCTTATGTTAAGTTAGACCCGCAAGGTGGTAGCCTCTCGGGAACACACTTGTAGTACAGTACATTCATAAAGAAAATAAAATGAAACGATCTTACAGAAATCTACGCCATGGAACAGGAACACGGCCCTTGAAGTGTGACGAACAGTAGCATCGCCTCCGCCATGGACTTGAGAGAAGCAGGTAACGGAGCGAAGTCCGACAACGCCGATTGCTTGAGGAGCTGTTAACATGAGTCGGGATGGTTTCGCAAAAAGACTCTTCCTGCATCTCCGAACTATAACTTTCATCCAAGTCTTCACTGAGAGACTGACAGGATTACTTAAAACTCCTGTCCCATGCCGAAGAGTACTACCCTCCATAAGAGACAAATAAATTCTGACACTTCTCTGCCAACCTCCTGGGACGAAAGGCATAGAATGACTGGGGGATGAGGGGAATGGGAGGAGTATTAAAGCCTTTGGCTGGGGTGCTTTGCCTCCTCCTGGTGGCCAGGTTCTTATTTCCCAAAAGTAACGAATGCAGCTGTGGACTCTTTCCATTTAAGAAGAAAATAATTGTAGATTAATTTTATGCTGCTGATTATTGTACATATAAATCATCCCGGTTATTTCTAAAAATTCTTTAATATATTTTGACTTTAAATAATAATATGGGGGAGGGGGTTTGAAGATATTAAACTTATTATAAGCCCCTATAGATATATTGAGCAGTGAATGATCTGAAAAGTAAATTCCATGATTTCAATCTCTTCTACCTTTGTTATTAAATATTCTGAAATTAGGAATAAGTCTATCCTAGAGATGGTGTTGTGTGATATAAAGATGCATGTAAGTCCCACTCATCAGGGTGTTTTATTTTCCATAGACCTATAAGTGATATAGAGGTAATAAAGAAATTAAAAAAAAAAAATTCTTGGACTGAATTTGTGACTTTTCATATTTGGTCATTTATTCTTTTCTACTCCATCTTCCCTCCCGTCTTAAAATTTAAGTTTGGTATGTAGTCCCCCACAAGAATAATTTTAGCATTTATAAAAGGGATTAGTAGTTCATCTGGGTTTATCCAAAAATGTATCTTGCTCATTTGAGAGAATATATATTACAGATTAAAAGCAAATTTGTGAGAATTGATTCAGTGCCTTCAAAACATCTGCTGAAAAGTCTTGCAAAAAATATTTTTTTTCTCTCTTGACACTATAGACATCCTTCAGTAAGCTATTAAGATTTTGATTATAGATGGACAATTTTAAAATTGAATCTTTTTTTCTTCTGTAGGATTGTTTTTTGTAATATCAAAATTCGAATAGTTGGGGGATTATATTTTCTAAGAAATAAAGGAGTTCAGCTGATTTTACAGTTTCCGGTAGATCTATAATGCATATGTACAGGGCTTCTAGAGATATTGCAAGAGAGGTAGGTCTGATGTTGGTACAAATGGAGATGCATGGTATACAAGGATAGTTTGGCACTGGATGTGAATAATAGCTGGCACAAAAGGGGATCTGATGTGGCTCATAACTGGGCTGCCAGGAACATTAGTTTGACAAGAAGTCTGATGAGGATTGCAGTGCAGATGCACTTGCAGTTATAGTGCAGATGAATTTGGTCTGGTATCCGTCTCGATTCCTAACTGGTATTGGCTGCAGGGACATAAGTAAGGTCCGACATCTGTTGTGGCTTACAGTCGGCACAAAAGCAATAGAAATGAGCCTAGTGTGCAGTCTGATGCAGCTGCAGAAAACATGGAGCTGGTCTGAGGTATGATCTGTCCTGTGTTTCTGAAAAGGTGGTGTAGGCTCACAGGGGTCGACAAATCTGTTTAAAATTTAGGAGGCAGTAAGAAAATGTAAGAGCCAGACAGTGGTATTTGTATATAGATATATGAAGAATAACCCAAAAAAAGTTAGGAGCGAGGGGTAAAATTCTAGGAGCCAGTAGCTCCTTGGATACTGGGTTTGACAAGCCCTGGTGTAGAGGCATAAGGCCCGTAAAGGATCTGCTGTGGACATAGATGGTAGAATAAATTGCTAGGTCAGGTGTCCTGGATTTGACATGTGACCTGTGAGCATAGGTCAGCCCTGTGTTCCCATGTTATTGTATCCCAAACAAAAGGAGCAATCTGGTTAAAAAGAAAATGAAAAGGGAGCAGCCATAAACAGTACTACTCCTGTGCAGAGAACATCTTCCAGTCAACCTCCACACAGGCAAAATAAAAAACCCACTAGCAATAACCCTCAAAAACTCAAGTAATACTCCTATTTGTATACAGTTTCAGGCAAAAAACAGACAATTTACTGTATTAGGAAGTTATAAACAAAGATAAAAAACAAATTATAAGACAGTTCAAACACTGAACAAAAAAACTCTACATTACTACTGACATACTTAGCTTATTCAAAACATCTGAATTAAACACCAATGTTAGGGACTTGTCTTCTACAAAAATTGTATATAGAAACTCCTTTAATATTTTTGTTAACATAAAAGCAAGTTCCTTTGGCAACAACCCATAGAGGATCTAATTTAGACTTCAACAAATCATAGCATTGACCAGTACCTGTCATGAGGGGTGACTAACTTGGGGGGATTTTTGAGGTATTGCTTAAAGCGAAGTTCAAACGCTTGTCCAATGGTGCTGATAACATCCTGAGCAAGACCTTCAGGACACTCCAAGATATGACAGGCTAGAATAAAAGACAAATAGTCATGTTACATGGTAGCGACCATATAGTAAGGACAGGAGAGGCAAACAATGACCCTAGAAAGCAGAGAAAGCGTTAAATAAGGATAACCTTCACTCTGATAAGGGAACATTGTTCTCCTACAGACACACACAATGAAAAATACTAAAGTTTAACTCTTTGGCGACTGAGGACGTGTCAGGCACGTCCTACAAAAAGTGTCAGTTAAAGACCAAGGACGTGCCTGACACGTCCTCTGGGGTTTCAACCGCTGGAAGCGATCGTGATCGCTTTTAGGGTATTGCAGTGATGCCTCTATTTTAAGGCATCCTACAATACCCTTTTTTTTTAGATGGGAGCCATAGCAGGGAAGTGGGTGGGCGGCCCATCACTGGTCCATTTCCTGTCAGGCTGGATGATGGTGTCGGTAGTGGGGGGCAGGAGCACTACACTACAGAAAAGTGTAAGGGATGGAGGGAGAGGGAAATAAAATGTTTGGAATGGGATCTGGGAGGGGGGTAGGGTATTGAGGGGGGGGGGGCAGCTACACTACAGAAAATTGGGGGTTTATTTATTTACAAAAAAAAAAAAAAAAAGAAGGCAGCACCTAGGTAGAGGGGGAAATCAGGGAGGTTGGGGGCTAAGGGGGATCCAACACTGCAGAATAACTATAAAAAAAAAATTCCTTTAATTTTAGTACTGGCAGACTTTCTGCCAGTACTTAAGATGGCGGTGACAATTGTGAGGTGGTGGAGGGAAGGGAGCTGTTTGAGGGGGATGTGTCAGGTGGGAGGCTCTCTCTACACTATAGCTAAAAATTAACCCTACAAGCTACTTAATTAACCCCTTCACTGCTAGGCATAATACAAGTGTGGTGCGCAGCGGCATTTAGCGACTTTCTAATTACCAAAAAGCAATGCCAAAGCCATATATGTATGCTATTTCTGAACACAGGGGATCCCAAAGAAGCATTTACAACCAATTGTGCCATAATTGCACAAGTTGTTTGTAAATAACTTTTTTTTTTATTATTTGATCGCATTTGGCTGTGAAATGGTGGCATAAAATATACCAAAATGGGCCTAGATCAATACTTTGGGTTGTATATATATATATATATATATATATATATATATATATATATATATATATATATATATATATATATATATATATATATATATATATATATATATACACATACATATACATATGTAATAACAAAAAAAAGGTTTGGAAATAGCAAAGTGCTACTTGTTCTTATTATCCTATAACTTACAAAAAAAATGCAAAGAACATGTAAACATTGGGTATTTCTAAACTCAGGACAAAATTTAGAAACTATTTAGCATGGGTGTTTTTTGGTAGTTGTAGACGTGTAACAGATTTAACAAGGTGTAACCGATATTTTACAAAAATGTTTTTATTAAATTATATGATATGATGAAAATAATGGTATCTTTAGAAAGTCCATTTAATGGCGAGAAAAACTATATATAATATGTGTGGGTACAGTAAATGAGTAAGAGGAAAATTACAGCTAAACACAAACACCACAGAAATTTAAAAAATAGCCCTGATCCTTAACGGTAAGAAAAAGAAAAATTGGTCTGGTCACTAAGGGGTTAAAGGTACACTGAGCCCATTTTTTTTTTCTTTCTTTCATAATTCAGATAGAACATGCAATTTTAAGCAACTTTCTAATTTGCTCCTATTCTCAATTTTTCTTGGTTCACTTGATATATATATATTTTTTTTTAAAGCAGGAATGTAAAGCTTAGCAGCCGGACCATTTTTGGTTCAGAACCCTGGGTAGCGCTTGCTGATTGGTGGCTGCATTTAGTGTCACATTCTAATGGAGAAGCCTAACATACCCAAGCAGCCTGACAATCTAATGCTGAAGACTTTTGTAACCAGACAGCCTGACACAATCATACATTGAAGCCTAACATACTCAGACAGCCTGACACGCAATCTAATACTTGATACTTTAAAAAGGGACATTAAACACTTTGAGATGGTAAAATAAAATGATGATATAGATAGAGATGATAGAGATAGAGAGATAGAAAAAGATAAATAGATATAGAGATTGAAGTGCGCAACACTGTTATATTCCACACAGTCCTTGACTGCACACTCTAGTGACCTATTTATAACTGTCCCTAATTGGCCACAGCATAGAAAGAAAACAAATTATGCTTACCTTTTCTTCTGACGGGGAGAGTCCACAGCTGCATTCTTTAATTTGGGGAAATAAGAGCCTGGCCACCAGGAGGAGGCAAAGACACCCCAGCCAAAGGCTTAAATATCTCTCCCACTTCCCTCATCCCCCAGTAATTCTGCAGAGGAAACCAGGAACAGTAGGAGAAATATCAGGGTGAAAAAGGTGCCAGAAGAATAAAAACGAAATTTACGGCCTCCCCAAGGAAAAAAAAACAAAACAACACGGGCAGGGAGCCGTGGACTCTCCCCGTCAGCAGAAAAGAAAATGATCAGGTAAGCATAATTTATGTTTTGCTTCTTAAAACAGGGAGAGTCCACAGCTGCATTCATTCATTTTAGGAAAACAATACCTAAGCTATAGAGGACACTGAATGCAAAACAGGCGGGTACAAGAGGCGGACAATTCGGAGGGCACCACAGCCTGAAATTACCCAAACACCGAAAAAAAAAACAAAAAAACAAAACAAAACTGCTTCACCAGAAGGAACATAAATGGAAAGAACAAAGTAACTGCCCATCAGTTAAAATCAGCAAGGCCCTTGCTAACGACCACTCAGATCGCCAGACTCAACCGAGCACAAAGGCCTCCAAAGAGACAAAGTCCCGCAGGCTCCAAGACCACACTAAAACTCATAAGAGAGTCGAAAAGGACCCCCAGACAAACAACTAGGGCAAAAAAGAACCCCAAGTATAGCTCCAAGAGCGCAAACCAAGGTTGCAAAGGAGAAAGCCATGTAGAGAACGAATCCTACCGACTAAGCAGAGTGAAAGGAGGAAAACTCCCAGATTCCAACTGCATGGAGGTCCAAGGGACGAATAAAAACGCCCCAACCCTAGAAACCTAGAGGGACAAAAAGTAGACCCCCTCCCTTACACAGAGTGCAAACCCGCACTCAGGATAGAGTGACCGAGGGATAAAAACCACCCCCATGAGCCGCTAAAAAACAGCACCATAATATCTTATTATGCTCCAAATGAAGCCACAGGCTTCCCTCTGCGAAAGAGGTCTAAGCGGACGCAAGCCGCCAACACTAGCTAATTAAAAGCTAGTAGACAGCACCAGGACTCCAACAGAGGAAAAACTCCAAGAAATGCAGAGCAATTCCTTCATAAAAGCAAAAAAAACAGGGAAGCAAGGGTAGTACCCAAAAGCCAGCAGCGGAAAACTACCTGCTGGAGGTAAGGAAACACAGCGAAGCCTCCCACCCAAGGGAGTTCCACAAAACCTATTGATGATACGCAGTCAAGCACAACAGAGCAGACAGAACCACTCTGAGGCAAAACCGACCCAGCACCAAGCGACTGGCAATGTCCGAAAGAACAAGGGAATTAAAAAAATTCCTTGAACCACCTTCAGGAAGAAAAAAGAATGGGATTCCCAACCAGCTCCCTTCCCGAAGAAAAAGGGACACTTCCAAAAAGGAGATCCTATAATGAAAACAGAAATGGCATGACACCAGAAATCCAGCTGATATCCTGCACACGAGGCAGGGAAGAAAATACCTCCAGGGCACCAGGTAGAGACTGTGGTATGCCCAATCCTCTCCAAAGGGAGGGGAAAAACAAACATAAAAGCTCACACACCCACAGGCATGGAGCGTAAAGTTGTAGACGGACGGAAAAAAGCAAATACTGATTGTCATCCGGCTAATACAGCTGGCCCAATAGAAATTTCTCCGTAAGAGAGAAAAAAAAACGCCAGAAGGGGCATGAGGCAGGGCGTTCAGGAACCGGAAACATTGGGCCGTCCCGATCCAACCTAAGGGATCTGGACACAGAAAACCTAAAAATGTCCAGTCAAAGATAAGAACAGGACAAGAAAAACCCAGAGGACCAACGGGCTACCCCATCCGGAGAAGACCTTGCACCATAGGTGATACAATCATGGCCACATCCAAGGGTCCTTGGACACTGAACGCTCGAGTAAGATCCCAGAGACGGAGAGCTGAACCCCTAAAGGCTCAAGGGACAACACCAGCCAGGTCTAAAGACTAAGGTAACTTATGAGAGAACAGAGCTCAAAACCTAGAAAATCTAGTTTGAGAAGATAGTCTCCAAAGATCCATTTGGGATCAACCTCCCGGAAACCCCTACAGCTCGAGGAATGTATGATGAATGAGCATCCCAAACTCCTGGCGAGCAACAGATCAAATCAAAACGCCAGGGGGAACCGCAGGTAAAAAAAAAAAAAAAAAAAAAAAAAAGGAGTACACAATCTCCAGCTCCAAAATTATGGTAGAAGACGAGAAACCGTAAGGGGAAAAAAAAAAAAGGCCAAAAAAGGCCCGAGCTTCCAGAAACAGATGACCAGAAAACCAGCCCCAAGATGGGAAAAAAGAGGCACAAACAACCTCGACCCATTAAGGAAGAGGTACAGACGCCAATGGATTAAAAAAAAAGGACAATCCAAGAAAAAATACCTATAGGAGCTGACAAGTAATCACCAACTAAACCCGGTACCACCGATTTCATCTGAACTTCCAACCCTGTCGGGAAGGAGAAAATGCTAGTTCCTGAACCAAAGTCAGGAACCCCCAAAGCAAGCCTTAGCAGGATCAGAGCTCGGTAACCCCGCCAGTCAACAGGAATAGGACATTGAGGACTGAGCGCAATCCCCTCTGATGCCCAACCCAAAGGAATACACGAGGACCGGCCTGACGTCTAGTAATGAACAGGCATCCTATAACATACAAAACCAAGAAAGCAAACTCTTCAGAGTAAGCAACTCAGCACCCCAACCAGGCCAGCCGGTTACAAACTGGCACCACGTGGTAGATACGGATCTCAAGGAACAGAAAAACTAGTGCCCGACCAGGACAAGCCTGATACTTAGGGCACCCTAGAACTTGTCCAAGGCCACAGAAAAGTCGTAGCCCTAAAAGGGAAAGACAAAATAAACGATAGACATAATGTCCTAACATTATTTAACTTCTGCGGAAGTGCCAAAGCGACCACAAAATGGCTAGTATCAAATCCCAGAGTAATAAATGTTTTCCAAAAGGAAAAACTATAACAAACAGGAGCTTTTTCAAAAGAAAAGGAAAGACATTCTAACCGGTTCAAAGTAAATGAGGGCAGCACCCGCAGGTGAACGCCCAAGAAGAATGGACACACAAACAGGACCAGCCGGTCAGAGACCCAATTCTTCCGAAGCTCTGAACTGGAATAAGATACCTCAAAAAATAAAAAATGGAGACAAGGAGATTGACTTCATACCCCTTTGTCTAACCCCGCTTGCCGTCTGGAACGGAAGACAGAGGATCCATCGACCCATTAGGACTGGGATCCTCCAGCACTGCCAAAACATGCCTCAGCAGGACACGAAGGCGCGCCAGTCTATAACTAAAGGCAAGACTTACCTTCGCCGGGGAAACTGCTTCCCCAGAGGGCTGATCTGATCCAGACGACCCCATGCCTGACGAGCCCTGGTTAACAGAACACGGACAGTATCCTGGAAGATGTAAATGCGCAAACGCCATAGATATGGCCAGGAGGAACCGTGCTGTAAACTCTGGAGGAAACAAGCAGCCTTTCGGAGAAGGGGTAAAGACATTTGGGACACCTGCATGCATAGCAAGAGAAGGTTCTAGGGCGCGCGCCTTGCGGGATATGAGATCCTCAGGGGCGGATGGCTCGGCGGATTTTAAGTTCCCAGAATCGGGAGACAAGAGCACTCGAAAGCAGCATTCGGAACAAAACTGATGGGCATGGATTACCCGGGCCATTTCATACTCTTCGCAAGAAGAAGAAGGAGAGACATCTGTCTCCACAAAATCAGAATCCTCCATAACTTGGTTATCGAAATTATAGATAAAAAATAAACGGCACCTTACACCCCCCTATGGCTGGGGCACTCACCACCTCCTATGACCCAGACAACTAGTGAAACAGACTCTCTGCGTCGCCACCCGGTCAGGAATACGTAAATGGAGAACAGAAAACATGATCACATCTGGTTACAAGGAGTACCGTGCAGGCCCAGGAAAAGCACGCCAGTCCACAAGGACCGTGCGACCTGACAAAAAGGCAAAAAGGCCGGTATGTTTCGAACTAGCCACAAGCCCAAGCATCACTACACATTAGCAGACAGAATCACATAACATGATTAAAGTCCCCCCTGTTCAATAACCCCGCTCAGGAGATATTAACCCTTGATTCCATAAAGATAAAAAGGAGTCCCACTGAGGCCCTCTCTTCCTTTACATTACATTCTCATATTGAAAGTAAAATGAAACGATCGTACCGGAATCTGTGCCGTGGAACAAGAACACAGCCCTAATAGTAGCATCACTTCTGACATGGACTTGAGTGAAGAAAGCAGGCAGCAAAACTCGTCAACGATGATTGCCTATGGAGCTGTTAATACGAGTTGGGATGGTTTCGCAGAAACACTCTTCCTGCATCTCCGGACTCTAACTTTCATCCAAGCTCTCACTGAGAGGCTGACAGGACTACTTAAAACTCCAGTCCCATTCCGAAGAGTACTACCCTCCATAAGAGACTATTGAATCTTCTGACACTTCTCTGCCAACCTCCTGTGATGAAAGGCAAAGAATGACTGGGGAATTAGGGAAGTATTTAAGCCTTTGGCTGGGGTGTCTTTGCCTCCTCCTGGTGGCCAGGTTCAGTATTCCCAAAAGTAACAAATGCAGCTGTGGACTGTCCCCATTTAAGAAGAAAACCTAAGTTACAAAATGGCACCTCCCATTGTTTTATAGGCACTAAGGGCTTGATTTATCAAGCTACAGCGGACAGGTGCGTATATTTTCATCCCTGTCCGCCGCAGCTTGCCTCTGGCGAACAGAATTCCAGACGGAATTTAACATTGCACATGAGCTCTACTTTCACCTTGCATGCAATGCTGTCCCCTGCCCGCGCACAGCCAATCACGCACGTGCAGGAACTGATTGAAATTCTCCACCTAAGAGGTGGAGAAGAGGATAGGAAGCAGCGGTCTGATGAACGCTGCTTCATAAATACGGACTGCGGGTTATTTTGTGAGAACCTGCAATCAAAGAGCAGGCAAAGGATTGATAAATCGAGCCCTAAAACCTTACACTTATTTTGTTAATATTTAAACAGCTAATAAAACTTTAAAAAAAAAAAAAAAAAACATCTACATGTTACTCTCAGACTAATCTGTTCTTTGAATGCATCATTCTATCTCAAATTAGTGTTTATTGTCCCTTTAACATTTTACAGTCAAAATAAATATTCTAGTTGCCTGTAACCTCATGGTCCAGCAAAAAATTAATACCAACATCAGTAAATGTATCAAGGAATATTCAGTACGACCTTACCTCTCTGATTAACTGGATCTTTGGCAACATATGCAACATATTCTGCAGTGTCCTTGAAAGAAATAGAAACAAGTTTAGTCTTTCTTAATCAAAATCATTGTGTGGACCCACAACCTCAACATGTTAAACAATAAAATAACAAAGCAGTCCAGGGGGAAAATGTTTTGCATCTCATAAAAATCTGTGAATGACTGTGTCTTTATAGCATCTTGTGCATCACACATGTCTGTATCTACCCATCTATTTTGGGTACACTTAGTTTACCAGTACTGGATTAGTCTTTGCCACCTTGCTGTAAAACTATAGCCTTCCATTTTTCCCCTTAATCTATTTTTTTCTGTTCAACTTTGTTTTTTTAATGTGTAAATTGAATTGAAAACGGATGGCAAACTACACGATGCGCCGAGCTGTGCTGTAAAAAGGTTTATGATACGCCAAGGCTCTCTCCATTTACCATGAGGGCTGCTGCTATATCTATATTAAAAACCTGGGGTAAGATTAACAATGTAAATCATTGTGACAATTTATTATTTATTTATCAGCCTTTTAGTTACAAGAAATAAGTTGGCATCCCCACATCACACTATATACCCCAAAACAACGATGCCTAGCTTCAACAACACATAATAATAATAATAGTATTAACACCCTTGACCATATATACAACAATGTATGTATATCTTCAGCCTTTCAAACACAGACTTACTCTACAATATATATCTCACCCACTCAAATTGCACCTTCTGCTGACAACCACACTAAAACAATCCATAGCCATCACATATGGATGCTGTATACAAAACACCAATGCTCCACAGTGCATTCTCCTGACAGACACACCCCAACCTATCCCTGATCACAAAATACTCCATAGCTTGTGTCTCCAAACCCACAGACGTCAAAGCAGTTCTTACCGGATCTCCACCCGAGGCAAATGATATTGACTGCATGTGATGATTTGCAATGATCTGTTGGCGAGAGGATGCAATGTAAATTACAATAAATTCACACAACTCCAGACACAGCGAAGTGGGTTTGGTAGAAAAGAAAGGGGAAGAGAGTTACTTCCGAAAATAACATTTGTAGTTTTCCCATGTAGTAATTACCATTCTAAACACTTTTTCATCTGCATATATTTATTGTCACTTATAAAAACATTATGCATAGTGACAGGCAAACGTGATCCAAACGTATTTTTATTTTTTGTATTTACCATCCATAATAACTTTATGACTAAGGACGGTCAGAATGAAAACGTGTGGTGCATGTAGAGTAAGAGAGAGTAAGTATTGGTGCTACAGCTTCAACTACGTCATCACCTACCACAGAGCAGAGTATAACTTTATATAGTAGTTTCACTTCATTAAATAATACAAGTAATTACTTGATTGGCTGTTTAAAGTCCCTTTATAATGGGATGTGGCTACTGAGGAATTTTTAAAGAGACTACTAAAGCTTCTCCCGGACCGCAGCCCGGGATCTATTGTCAGTGTACTATCCGCTGGAAAGTGCTAGCTCGCTCTCAAGCACCGGTCACAGTATCTGGTGAGCCTTATTTTATCTGCATGTTCACTTACCAATCTGTCTGTAATACACTATGAGGCGCCCACTTCGTTTGTCTTCAATTTTTAAAAAGCTTCCAATTTACTTCTATTAACAAATTTGTTTAGTTCCCATGATATTATTTGTTGAGATACCTAGATAGGTGTCTGGAGCACTACATAGCAGAAAATAGTGCTGCAATCTACTGCTCTTGCAAATAGATCACATTCTTGTAAAAACAGAATTTATGCTTACCTGATAAATTACTTTCTCCAACGGTGTGTCCGGTCCACGGCGTCATCCTTACTTGTGGGATATTCTCTTCCCCAACAGGAAATGGCAAAGAGCCCAGCAAAGCTGGTCATATGATCCCTCCTAGGCTCCGCCTACCCCAGTCATTCGACCGACGTACAGGAGGAAATATGCATAGGAGAAACCATATGATACCGTGGTGACTGTAGTTAGAGAAAATAATTCATCAGACCTGATTAACCCCTTAATGACCACAGCACTTTTCCATTTTCTGTCCGTTTGGGACCAAGGCTATTTTTACATTTTTGCGGTGTTTGTGTTTAGCTGTAATTTTCCTCTTGCTCATTTACTGTACCCACACATATTATATACCGTTTTTCTCGCCATTAAATGGACTTTCCAAAGATACCATTATTTTCATCATATCTTATAATTTATTGTAAAAAAAATTATAAAATATGAGAAAAAAATGGAAAAAACACACTTTTTCTAACTTTGACCCCCAAAATCTGTTACACATCTACAACCACCAAAAAACAACCATGCTAAATAGTTTCTAAATTTTGTCCTGAGTTTAGAAATACCCAATGTGTACATGTTCTTTGCTTTTTTTGCAAGCTATAGGGCCATAAATACAAGTAGCACTTTGCTATTTCCAAACCTTTTTTTTCAAGATTAGCGCTAGTTACATTGGGACACTGATATCTTTCAGGAATCCCTGAATATCCATTGACATGTATATATTTTTTTTTAGAAGACATCCCAAAGTATTGATCTAGGCCAATTTTGGTAAATTTCATGCCACCATTTCACCGCCAAATGCGATCAAATACAAAAAATCGTTCACTTTTTCACAAACTTTCGGTTTCTCACTGAAATTATTTACAAACAGCTTGTGCAATTATGGCATAAATGGTTGTAAATTTTTCTCTGGGATCCCCTTTGTTCAGAAATAGCAGACATATATGGCTTTGGCATTGCTTTTTGGTAATTAGAAGGCCGCTAAATGCCGCTGCGCACCACACGTGTATTATGCCCAGCAGTGCAGGGGTTAATTAGGGAGCTTGTAGGGTTAATTTTAGCTTTATTCTAGTGTAGCAGACAACCCAAAGTATTGATCTAGGCCCATTTTGGTATATTTCATGCCACCATTTCACCGCCAAATGCGATCAAATAAAAAAAAAAGTTCCCTTTTTCACAAACTTTTTGTTTCTCACTGAAATTATTTACCAACAGCTTGTGCAATTATGACATAAATGGTTGTAAATTTTTCTCTGTGATCCCCTTTGTTCAGAAATAGCAGACACATATGGCTTTGGCGTTGCTTTTTGGTACTTAGGCCGCTAAATGCGCATCACACGTATTATAGCTAGCAGTGAAGGGGTTAATTAGGTAGCTTGTAGGGAGCTTGCAGGGTTAATTTTAGCTTTAGTGTAGAGCTTAGCCTCCCACCTGAAACATCAGACCCCCTGATCCCTCCCAAACAGCTCTCTTCCCTCCCCCACCCCACAATTGTCCCCGCCATCTTAAGTACTGGCAGAAACTGCCAGTACTAAAATAAAAGCTATATTTGGGCTTTTTTTTTAAAAAAAAGAAAAGGCATATTTACATATGCTGCTCTGTAGGACCCGCCTTTAGCCCCCAAACTGACTGATCCCCCACCAAACAGCTCTCTAACTCTCCCCCTCTGTCTTAATGGCCGCCATCTTGGGTACTGGCAGCTGTCTGCCAGTACCCAGTTTAGAATAAAATTGGTGATTTTTAAATTTTTCCCCTTTTCTGTAGTGTAGCACCCTGCCCCACCAAAGACCAACCCCCCACCCCCTCCTAGATACCTTCGATTTATATTTTTTTTCCCATTAAAATACCCCTTTCTCAAACTTTTATACAGTTATATTTTCTGTAGTGTAGCGTTCCCACCCGCTCCCACCCCGTGCACGCGCCCGCCCGCCGCCCCCGTGCACGCGCCCGTGCGCGCCCCCATCGGCTCTGCCCCCGATCCCGCCCCCCTCTACATTACCCGGCCCATCGATGGCCGCCCACCCGCCTCCCAAGTCGGCTCCCACCCACCAACGATACCGGCCATCGATGTCCGGTGCAGAGAGGGCCAGAGAGTGGCTCTCTCTGCATCGGATGGCCATCTAGCGTTATTGCAGGATGCCTCCATATCGAGGCATCACTGCAATAACCGGAAAGCAGCTGGAAGCGAGCAGGATCGCTTCCAGCTGCTTTCCACACCGAGGACGTGCAGGGTACGTCCTCAGGCGTTAACTGCCTTTTTTTTTGAGGACGTACCCTGCACGTCCTCGGTCATTAAGGGGTTAAAAAAAAACCCAGGGCGGGCCGTGGACCGGACACACCGTTGGAGAAAGTAATTTATCAGGTAAGCATAAATTCTGTTTTCTCCAACATAGGTGTGTCCGGTCCACGGCGTCATCCTTACTTGTGGGAACCAATACCAAAGCTTTAGGACACGGATGAAGGGAGGGAGCAAATCAGGTCACCTAAATGGAAGGCACCACGGCTTGCAAAACCTTTCTCCCAAAAATAGCCTCTGAAGAAGCAAAAGTATCAAATTTGTAAAATTTGGCAAAAGTGTGCAGTGAAGACCAAGTCGCTGCCTTACATATCTGGTCAACAGAAGCCTCGTTCTTGAAGGCCCATGTGGAAGCCACAGCCCTAGTGGAGTGAGCTGTGATTCTTTCAGGAGGCTGCCGTCCGGCAGTCTCATAAGCCAAACGGATAATGCTTTTAAGCCAAAAAGAAAGAGAGGTAGAAGTTGCTTTTTGACCTCTCCTTTTACCAGAATAAACAACAAACAAAGAAGAAGTTTGTCTGAAATCTTTAGTGGCCTCTAAATAGAATTTTAGAGCACGGACTACGTCCAAATTGTGTAACAAACGTTCCTTCTTTGAAACTGGATTTGGGCACAAAGAAGGTACAACTATCTCCTGGTTAATATTCTTGTTGGAAACAACTTTCGGAAGAAAACCAGGCTTAGTACGCAAAACCACCTTATCTGCATGGAACACCAGATAGGGCGGAGAACACTGCAGAGCAGATAACTCTGAAACTCTTCTAGCAGAAGAAATTGCAACCAAAAACAAAACTTTCCAAGATAATAACTTAATATCTACGGAATGTAAGGGTTCAAACGGAACCCCTTGAAGAACTGAAAGAACTAGATTGAGACTCCAGGGAGGAGTCAAAGGTCTGTAAGCAGGCTTGATTCTAACCAGAGCCTGAACAAACGCCTGAACGTCTGGCACAGCTGCCAGCCTTTTGTGAAGTAAAACAGATAACGCAGAAATCTGTCCCTTCAGAGAACTTGCAGATAATCCCTTCTCCAAACCCTCTTGTAGAAAGGATAAAATCCTAGGAATTTTTATCTTGTTCCATGGGAATCCTTTAGATTCACACCAATAGATATATTTTTTCCATATCTTATGGTAAATTTTTCTAGTTACAGGCTTTCTAGCCTGAATAAGAGTATCTATTACAGAATCTGAAAACCCACGCTTTGATAAAATCAAGCGTTCAATCTCCAAGCAGTCAGTTGGAGAGAAACCAGATTCGGATGTCCGAATGGACCTTGAACAAGAAGGTCCTGTCTCAAAGGTAGCTTCCATGGTGGAGCCGATGACATATTCACCAGGTCTGCATACCAAGTCCTGCGTGGCCACGCAGGAGCTATCAAGATCACCGAAGCCCTCTCCTGGTTGATCCTGGCTACCAGCCTGGGAATGAGAGGAAACGGTGGGAAAACATAAGCTAGGTTGAAGGTCCAAGGTGCTACTAGTGCATCTACTAGAGTCGCCTTGGGATCCCTGGATCTGGACCCGTAACAAGGAACCTTGAAGTTCTGACGAGACGCCATCAGATCCATGTCTGGAATGCCCCATAATTGAGATATTTGGGCAAAGATTTCCGGGTGGAGTTCCCACTCCCCCGGATGGAATGTCTGACGACTCAGAAAATCCGCTTCCCAATTTTCCACTCCTGGGATGTGGATTGCGGACAAGTGGCAGGAGTGATCCTCCGCCCATTGAATTATCTTGGTCACTTCCTCCATCGCCAGGGAACTCCTTATTCCCCCCTGATGGTTGATATAAGCAACTGTCGTCATGTTGTCTGATTGAAACCTTATGAATTTGGCCTTTGCTAGATGAGGCCAAGCTTTGAGAGCATTGAATATCGCTCTCAGTTCCAGAATGTTTATCGGGAGAAGAGATTCTTCCCGAGACCATAGACCCTGAGCTTTCAGGGGTTCCCAGACCGCGCCCCAGCCCACCAGACTGGCGTCGGTCGTGACAATGACCCACTCTGGTCTGCGGAAGCTCATTCCCTGTGACAGATTGTCCAGGATTAGCCACCAACGGAGTGAATCTCTGGTCCTTTGATCTACTTGAATCGTCGGAGACAAGTCTGTATAATCCCCATTCCACTGTCTGAGCATGCACAGTTGTAATGGTCTTAGATGAATTCGTGCAAAAGGAACTATGTCCATTGCTGCAACCATCAATCCTATTACTTCCATGCACTGCGCTATGGAAGGACGAAGAACAGAATGAAGAACTTGACAAGAGCTTAGAAGTTTTGATTTTCTGACCTCTGTCAGAAAAATTCTCATTTCTAAGGAGTCTATTATTGTTCCCAAGAAGGGAACTCTTGTTGACGGGGAAAGAGAACTCTTTTCTATGTTTACTTTCCATCCGTGAGATCTGAGAAAGGCTAGGACGATGTCCGTATGAGCCTTTGCTTTTGACAGAGACGACGCTTGAATCAGGATGTCGTCCAAGTACGGTACTACTGCAATGCCCCTTGGTCTTAGAACCGCTAGAAGGGACCCTAGTACCTTTGTGAAAATTCTCGCAGCAGTGGCTAATCCGAATGGAAGTGCCACAAACTGGAAATGCTTGTCCAGAAAAGCGAACCTTAGGAACTGATGATGTTCCTTGTGGATAGGAATATGGAGGTACGCATCCTTTAAATCCACCGTGGTCATGAATTGACCTTCCTGGATGGTAGGAAGGATCGTTCGAATGGTTTCCATTTTGAACGATGGAACCCTGAGAAATTTGTTTAGAATCTTGAGATCTAGAATTGGTCTGAACGTTCCCTCTTTTTTGGGAACTATGAACAGGTTGGAGTAAAACCCCATCCCTTGTTCTCTTATTGGAACTGGATGAATTACTCCCATCCTTAACAGGTCTTCTACACAATGTAAGAATGCCTGTCTTTTTATTTGGTTTGAAGATAATTGAGACCTGTGGAACCTTCCCCTTGGGGGTAGTTCCTTGAATTCCAGGAGATAACCTTGAGAAACTATTTCTAGTGCCCAAGGATCCTGAACATCTCTTGCCCAGGCCTGAGCAAAGAGAGAAAGTCTACCCCCCATCAGATCCGGTCCCGGATCGGGGGCCATCCCTTCATGCTGTTTTGGTAGCAGTGGCAGGCTTCTTGGCCTGCTTACCCTTGTTCCAGCCTTGCATCGGTCTCCAGGCTGGTTTGGGTTGGGAAGTATTACCCTCTTGCTTAGAGGATGTAGAAGTAGAGGCTGGTCCGTTTCTGCGAAAGGGACGAAAAACATAATTTATGCTTACCTGATAAATTCCTTTCTTCTGTTGTGTGATCAGTCCACGGGTCATCATTACTTCTGGGATATAACTCCTCCCCAACAGGAAATGCAAGAGGATTCACCCAGCAGAGCTGCATATAGCTCCTCCCCTCTACGTCAGTCCCAGTCATTCGACCAAGAATCAACGAGAAAGGAGTAACCAAGGGTGAAGTGGTGACTGGAGTATAATTTAAAAGATATTTACCTGCCTTAAAACAGGGCGGGCCGTGGACTGATCACACAACAGAAGAAAGGAATTTATCAGGTAAGCATAAATTATGTTTTCTTCTGTTATGTGTGATCAGTCCACGGGTCATCATTACTTCTGGGATACCAATACCAAAGCAAAAGTACACGGATGACGGGAGGGATAGGCAGGCTCATTATACAGAAGGAACCACTGCCTGAAGAACCTTTCTCCCAAAAATAGCCTCCGAAGAAGCAAAAGTGTCAAATTTGTAAAATTTGGAAAAAGTATGAAGCGAAGACCAAGTTGCAGCCTTGCAAATCTGTTCAACAGAGGCCTCATTCTTAAAGGCCCAAGTGGAAGCCACAGCTCTAGTGGAGTGAGCTGTAATTCTTTCAGGAGGCTGCTGTCCAGCAGTCTCATAGGCTAAACGTATTATGCTACGAAGCCAAAAAGAGAGAGAGGTAGCAGAAGCTTTTTGACCTCTCCTCTGTCCAGAATAAACGACAAACAGGGAAGAAGTTTGGCGAAAATCTTTAGTTGCCTGCAAGTAGAACTTGAGGGCACGAACTACATCCAGATTGTGTAGAAGACGTTCCTTCTTTGAAGAAGGATTTGGACACAAGGATGGAACAACAATCTCTTGATTGATATTCCTGTTAGTGACTACCTTAGGTAAGAACCCAGGTTTAGTACGCAGAACTACCTTGTCTGAGTGAAAAATCAGATAAGGAGAATCACAATGTAAGGCTGATAACTCAGAGACTCTTCGAGCCGAGGAAATAGCCATTAAAAACAGAACTTTCCAGGATAACAATTTTATATCAATGGAATGAAGGGGTTCAAATGGAACACCCTGTAAAACTTTAAGAACTAAGTTTAAACTCCATGGCGGAGCAACAGCTTTAAACACAGGCTTGATCCTAGCTAAAGCCTGACAAAAGGCCTGGACGTCAGGATTTTCTGACAGACGCCTGTGTAACAAGATGGACAGAGCTGAAATCTGTCCCTTTAATGAACTAGTTGATAGACCCTTCTCTAAACCTTCTTGTAGAAAGGACAATATCCTAGCGATCCTAACCTTACTCCAGGAGTAACCTTTGGATTCGCACCATGATAGGTATTTACGCCATATTTTATGGTAAATCCTTCTGGTAACAGGCTTCCTAGCCTGTATCAGGGTATCAATAACCGACTCAGAAAAACCACGTTTTGATAAAATCAAGCGTTCAATTTCCAAGCAGTCAGCTTCAGAGAAGTTAGATTTTGATGTTTGAATGGACCCTGTATCAGAAGGTCCTGTCTTAGAGGTAGAGACCAAGGCGGACAGGATGACATGTCCACTAGATCTGCATACCAAGTCCTGCGTGGCCATGCAGGCGCTATTAGAATCACTGATGCTCTCTCCTGTTTGATTTTGGCAATCAATCGAGGAAGCAGCGGGAAGGGTGGAAACACATAAGCCATCCCGAAGTTCCAAGGTGCTGTCAAAGCATCTATCAGAACCGCTCCCGGATCCCTGGATCTGGACCCGTAGAGAGGAAGTTTGGCGTTCTGGCGAGACGCCATGAGATCTATCTCTGGTTTGCCCCAACGTCGAAGTATTTGGGCAAAGACCTCCGGATGAAGTTCCCACTCCCCCGGATGAAAAGTTTGGCGACTCAAGAAATCCGCCTCCCAGTTCTCCACTCCCGGGATGTGGATTGCTGACAGGTGGCAAGAGTGAGACTCTGCCCAGCGAATTATCTTTGATGCTTCCATCATTGCTAGGGAGCTTCTTGTCCCTCCCTGATGGTTGATGTAAGCTACAGTCGTGATGTTGTCCGACTGAAACCTGATGAACCCCCGAGTTGTTAATTGGGGCCAAGCCAGAAGGGCATTGAGAACTGCTCTCAATTCCAGAATGTTTATTGGAAGGAGACTCTCCTCCTGATTCCATAGTCCCTGAGCCTTCAGAGAATTCCAGACAGCGCCCCAACCTAGTAGGCTGGCGTCTGTTGTTACAATTGTCCAGTCTGGCCTGCTGAATGGCATCCCCCTGGACAGGTGTGGCCGATAAAGCCACCATAGAAGAGAATTTCTGGTCTCTTGATTCAGATTCAGAGTAGGGGACAAATCTGAGTAATCCCCATTCCACTGACTTAGCATGCACAATTGCAGCGGTCTGAGGTGTAGGCGTGCAAAAGGTACTATGTCCATTGCCGCTACCATTAAGCCGATCACCTCCATGCATTGAGCTACTGACGGGTGTTGAATGGAATGAAGGACACGGCATGCATTTTGAAGCTTTGTTAACCTGTCTTCTGTCAGGTAAATCTTCATTTCTACAGAATCTATAAGAGTCCCCAAGAATGGAACTCTTGTGAGAGGAAAAAGAGAACTCTTCTTTTCGTTCACTTTCCATCCATGCGACCTTAGAAATGCCAGAACTAACTCTGTATGAGACTTGGCAGTTTGAAAGCTTGAAGCTTGTATTAGAATGTCGTCTAGGTACGGAGCTACCGAAATCCCTCGCGGTCTTAGTACCGCCAGAAGGGCACCCAGAACCTTTGTGAAGATTCTTGGAGCCGTAGCCAATCCGAATGGAAGAGCTACAAACTGGTAGTGCCTGTCTAAGAAGGCAAACCTTAGATACCGGTGATGATCTTTGTGAATCGGTATGTGAAGGTAAGCATCTTTTAAATCCACTGTGGTCATGTACTGACCCTTTTGGATCATGGGTAAGATTGTCCGAATAGTTTCCATTTTGAACGATGGGACTCTTAGGAATTTGTTTAGAATCTTTAAATCTAAGATTGGCCTGAAAGTTCCCTCTTTTTTGGGAACCACAAACAGGTTTGAGTAGAACCCTTGTCCTTGTTCCGACCGCGGAACCGGATGGATCACTCCCATTAATAACAGATCTTGTACACAGCGTAGAAACGCTTCTTTCTTTATCAGGTTTGTTGACAACCTTGACAGATGAAATCTCCCTCTTGGGGGAGATAATTTGAAGTCTAGAAGGTATCCCTGAGATATGATCTCTAGCGCCCAGGGATCCTGAACATCTCTTGCCCAGGCCTGGGCGAAGAGAGAAAGTCTGCCCCCCACTAGATCCGGTCCCGGATCGGGGGCTCTCGGTTCATGCTGTCTTTGGGGCAGCAGCAGGTTTCCTGGCCTGCTTGCTCTTGTTCCAGGACTGGTTAGGCTTCCAGCCTTGCCTGTAACGAGCGACAGCTCCCTCCTGTTTTGGTGCAGTGGAGGTTGATGCTGCTCCTGTTTTGAAATTCCGAAAGGGACGAAAATTAGACTGTCTAGCCTTAGCTTTGGCTTTGTCTTGAGGTAGGGCGTGGCCCTTACCTCCTGTAATGTCAGCGATAATTTCTTTCAAACCGGGCCCAAATAAAGACTGCCCCTTGAAAGGTATATTAAGTAATTTGGACTTAGAAGTAACATCAGCTGACCAGGATTTTAGCCACAGCGCCCTACGTGCCTGTATGGCGAATCCTGAGTTCTTAGCCGTAAGTTTGGTTAAATGTACTACGGCCTCCGAAATGAATGAATTAGCTAGTTTAAGGACTCTAAGCCTGTCCGTAATGTCGTCTAGCGTAGATGAACTAAGGTTCTCTTCCAGAGACTCAATCCAAAATGCTGCCGCAGCCGTAATCGGCGCGATACATGCAAGGGGTTGCAATATAAAACCTTGTTGAACAAACATTTTCTTAAGGTAACCCTCTAATTTTTTATCCATTGGATCTGAAAAAGCACAGCTATCCTCCACCGGGATAGTGGTACGCTTAGCTAAAGTAGAAACTGCTCCCTCCACCTTAGGGACCGTTTGCCATAAGTCCCGAGTGGTGGTGTCTATTGGAAACATCTTTCTAAATATTGGAGGGGGTGAGAACGGCACACCGGGTCTATCCCACTCCTTAGTAACAATTTCAGTTAGTCTCTTAGGTATAGGAAACACGTCAGTACTCGCCGGTACCGCAAAGTATTTATCCAACCTACACAGTTTCTCTGGTATTGCAACGGTGTTACAATCATTGAGAGCTGCTAAGACCTCCCCTAGTAATACACGGAGGTTCTCCAATTTAAATTTAAAATTTGAAATATCTGAATCCAATCTGTTTGGATCAGAACCGTCACCTACAGAATGAAGCTCTCCGTCCTCATGCTCTGCAAGCTGTGACGCAGTATCAGACATGGCCCTAGTATTGTCAGCGCACTCTGTTCTCACCCCAGAGTGATCACGCTTGCCTCTTAGTTCTGGTAATTTAGACAAAACTTCAGTCATAACAGTAGCCATATCTTGTAATGTTATCTGTAATGGCCGCCCAGATGTACTAGGCGCCATAATATCACGCACCTCCCGGGCGGGAGATGCAGGTACTGCCGCGTGAGGCGAGTTAGTCGGCATAACTCTCCCCTCGCTGTTTGGTGAAATTTGTTCAAATTGTACAGATTGACTTTTATTTAAAGTAGCATCAATACAGTTAGTACATAAATTTCTATTGGGCTCCACCTTGGCATTGGAACAAATGACACAGATATCTTCCTCTGAGTCAGACATGTTTAACACACTAGCAATACACTTGCAACTTGGTTATAATCTTTTTTAGCAAAAACGTACTGTGCCTCAAAGAGGTACTAAACGATTAAATGATTAAATGACAATTGAAATAATGAACTGAAAAACAGTTATAGCATCAAACTTTAAAACAACACAACTTTTAGCAAAGGTTTGTTCCCATTAGAAAAATAACAATAATTAAATTTGACATAAAAATTACAGAGCAACGTTTTTATTCACAGTCAATATAAAATTCTCACAGCTCTGCTGAGAGAATCTACCTCCCTCTAAAGAAGTTTGAAGACCCCTGAGATCTGTCAGAGATGAACCGGATCATGCAGGAAATATAAGAGTAACTGACTGGAATTTTTTGATGCGTAGCAAGGAGCGCCAAAAACGGCCCCTCCCTCTCACACACAGCAGTGAAGAGAAACGAAACTGTCATAATTAAAACCAAACAACTGCCAAGTGGAAAATAATGCCCAAATATTTATTCACTCAGTACCTCAGAAATGTAAACGATTCTACATTCCAGCAAAAACGTTTAACATGATAAATACTTATTAAAAAGATTAGTGACTTTTAACAGAGTAGTTCCTGTGAAATACCATCCCCAGAATACTGAAGTGTATACATACATGACATTATAACGGTATGGCAGGATTTTCTCATCAATTCCATTCAGAAAATAAAAACTGCTACATACCTCAATGCAGATTCATCTGCCCGCTGTCCCCTGATCTGAAGCTTTTACCTCCCTCAGATGGCCGAGAACAGCAATATGATCTTAACTACTCCGGTTAAAATCATAGTAAAAAACTCTGGTAGATTCTTCCTCAAACTCTGCCAGAGAAGTAATAACACGCTCCGGTGCTATTGTAAAATAACAAACTTTTGATTGAAGTCATAAAAACTAAGTATAATCACCATAGTCCTCTCACACATCCTATCTAGTCGTTGGGTGCAAGAGAATGACTGGGACTGACGTAGAGGGGAGGAGCTATATGCAGCTCTGCTGGGTGAATCCTCTTGCATTTCCTGTTGGGGAGGAGTTATATCCCAGAAGTAATGATGACCCGTGGACTGATCACACATAACAGAAGAAATTAGGCTTATTTCTAGCCTTAAATGACCTATCCTGAGGAAGGGCGTGGCCCTTTCCTCCGGTGATGTCTGAAATAATCTCTTTCAAATCAGGCCCAAACAGTGTTTTGCCCTTGAAAGGGATGTTAAGCAATTTTGTCTTGGAAGACACATCCGCTGACCAAGACTTCAGCCAGAACGCTCTGCGCGCCACGATAGCAAACCCTGAATTTTTCGCCGCTAATCTCGCTAATTGCAAAGCGGCATCTAGAATAAAAGAGTTAGCCAATTTAAGTGCATGAACTCTGTCCATAACCTCCTCATACGAAGATTCTTTATCGAGCGACTTTTCTAGTTCTTCGAACCAGAAACACGCTGCCGTAGTGACAGGAACAATGCATGAAATTGGTTGAAGAAGGTAACCTTGCTGAACAAACATCTTTTTAAGCAAACCCTCTAATTTTTTATCCATAGGATCTTTAAAAGCACAACTATCTTCTATGGGAATAGTAGTGCGTTCGTTTAGAGTAGAGACCGCCCCCTCGACCTTAGGGACTGTCTGCCATAAGTCCTTTCTGGGGTCGACTATAGGAAATAATTTCTTAAATATAGGGGGAGGCACAAAAGGTATGCCGGGCCTTTCCCATTCCTTGTTTACTATATCCGCCACCCGCTTGGGTATAGGAAAAACATCGGGGGGCACCGGAACCTCTAGGAACTTGTCCATCTTACATAATTTCTCTGGAATGACCAAATTGTCACAATCATCCAGAGTAGATAATACCTCCTTAAGCAGTGCGCGAAGATGTTCTAATTTAAATTTAAATGTTACAACATCAGGTTCAGCTTGTTGAGAAATTTTTCCTGAATCTGAAATTTCTCCCTCAGACAAAACCTCCCTCCTGGCCCCTTCAGATTGGTGTGAGGGTATGTCAGAAGCGTTATCATCAGCGTCCTCTTGCTCTTCAGTGTTTAAAACAGAGCAATCGCGCTTTCTTTGATAAGTAGGCATTTTAGATAAAATATTTGCAATAGAATTATCCATAACAGCCGTTAATTGTTGCATAGTAATAAGTATTGGCGCACTAGATGTACTAGGGGCCTCTTGTGTGGGCAAAACTGGTGTAGACACAGAAGGGGGTGATGCAGTACCATGCTTACTCCCCTCATCTGAAGTATCATCTTGGGCACTATTATTATCTGTGGCATCATTGTCCCTACTTTGTTTGGACACCATGTCACAATTATCACATATATTTAAATAGGGAGACACATTGGCTTTCATACATATAGAACATCGTTTATCTGATGGTTCAGACATGTTAAACAGGCTTAAACTTGTCAACAAAGCACAAAAAACGTTTTAAAATAAAACCGTTACTGTCACTTTAAATTTTAAACAGAACACACTTTATTACTGAATATGCGAAAAAGTATGAAGCAATTGTTCAAAATTCACCAAAATTTCACCACAGTGTCTTAAAGCCTTAAAAGTATTGCACACCAAATTTGAAAGCTTTAACCCTTAAAATAACGGAACCGGAGCCGTTTTTACATTTAACCCCTATACAATCCCAGGAATCTGCTTTGCTGAGACCCAACCAAGCCCAGAGGGGAATACGATACCAAATGACGCCTTCTATAAGCTTTTTCAGTGGATCTTAGCTCCTCACACATGCATCTGCATGCCTTGCCTTCCAAAAACAACTGCGCATTAGTGGCGCGAAAATGAGGCTCTGCCTATGACTAGAGAAGGCCCCCATTTGAAAAAGGTGTCCATACAGTGCCTGCCGTTTTTTAACAACAATCCCCAAGATTATAATAACTATAAAGCGCTATAATCTGTCAAATATGCTTAGCAAGTAATCGTTTTAGCCCAGAAAAATGTCTACCAGTTTTTTAAACCCTTATAAAGCCTTTATTCTTATACTTAATCTAAGAAAATGGCTTACCGGTCCCCATAGGGAAAATGACAGCCTTCCAGCATTACCAAGTCGTGTTAGAAATGTGGCCATCATACCTCAGGCAGAAAAGTCTGCCAACTGCTTCCCCCAACTGAAGTTACTTCATCTCAACAGTCCTGTGTGGAAACAGCAATCGATTTTAGTAACGTTTGCTAAAATCATCTTCCTCTCACAAACAGAAATCTTCATCTCTTTTCTGTTTCAGAGTAAATAGTACATACCAGCACTATTTTAAAATAACAAACACTTGATTAAAGAATAAAAACTACATTTAAACACCAAAAAACTCTTAGCCATCTCCGTGGAGATGTTGCCTGTGCAACGGCAAAGAGAATGACTGGGGTAGGCGGAGCCTAGGAGGGATCATATGACCAGCTTTGCTGGGCTCTTTGCCATTTCCTGTTGGGGAAGAGAATATCCCACAAGTAAGGATGACGCCGTGGACCGGACACACCTATGTTGGAGAAACTGCTGCCATATAGAGCTCCAGAAACGCGCATGCCTCTGAGCTTACGTCCCTGCTTTTTAACAAAAGATACCAAGAGAATGAAGACATTGGATAATAGAAGTAAATGAGAAAGTTGTTGAAAATTGCATGTTCTAGCTGAATCATTTGGGTTTCACGTCCCTTTAAACAATGTTTGGTAAATCACATTGAGTTACTGAATACTTATGCCTATGGCATATATGTACTGTGCAGAGAAGTGAAAAGCTTCACCAGCAGAGTCTTGCTGACCTATGACTTACTTTCTTCCCAAAAAATGGGAACAGGTTAACCTTTTTTCTAGATTAAACCCAGAATGCACGTGAGACCCAAATAAGGCAATGTGTAATCAGAAACTCTTTCATATAATTATATAGTTGTAAGGCTTCCTTCCTGAACTCTGCGACAAGGATGAATAGAACCTTAAAAGGACCACTAAATATAGCAGACTCACATAATTAACAAGTGCATAATAAAAAGACCATGCAAGAACACTAACTCTGAATTTCAAATCAGCAGTAGATTTTAAACTAGCAAATCTATTTTTTCCCCTCCCATTTTCTGGTTCCCTGTATCTCATGTGACAGACATCAGCCAATCACAGACTACTATACATATACCAGGGTGAGCTTATGCACATGCTCAGTAGGAGCTTGTTCCCCAAAAAGTAAGTTTGTGTGTAAATTGGAAAGTGTCTTAAAACTGCATGATCTATCTGAAACATAATTTATTTTTGCCTTGAGTGTCCCTTTAATATACTAAAAGTTAAACTTTACAGAAAGCTATTTTGTTTTTTTTAATTTACAAGTATTGTTTTGCTAACTCTGGTTGCACATGTAAAATAAACAAGATGGCCAAAACTATGTGGACACCCCTACTAATTATTGAATTCAGGTGTTTCAGCCACACCTATTGCCAACAGGTCATAAAATCCAGTAGAGAGCTATGAAATCTCCATAAAGAAACATTGGCACTGTTATAAGATGCCACCTTTGCCAAGTCAGTTAGTGAGATTTTTACTAGATCTGCCCCAGTCAATTGCAAGTGCTATTATTGTAAAGTGGAAGCATCTAGGAGCAACAACAGCCGAGCAACGAATTGGCAGACCATTCCAACTCAACAGAATGGGGCTGCCTAGTGCTGAATCGCGTAGCTCATAAAAGCCTATTTGTTACATGACCCACTACAGAGTTCTAAACTGGCTCTAGAGGCAATATCAGCACAACAACTGTGCATCGAAAGCTTCATGAAATGGGTGTCCATGGGCAAGAAATGATTAGTATAGCAGCACTAACAGCTACCGGGTTAAAGAATAATATCAGTAGGAAACTACAAAATATACACTAGGCAGATTTATATCAATGAATATATGTATTAAATGGGACAGTCAACACCAGAATTTTTGTTGTTTTAAAAGATAGATAATCCCTTAATTACCCTTTCCCCAATCAATTTTGCATAACCAACAGAGTTATAATAATCAGGTTTTACCTCTGTAATTACCTTGTATCTAAGCTTCTGCAGACTGTCCCCTTATTTCAGTTCTTTTGACAGACTTGCATTTTAGCCAATCAGTGCTCACTCCTTGGTAAATTCACGTGCATGAGCTCAATGTTATCTATATGAAACACATGAACTAACGCCCTCCAGTAGTGAAAAAATGTCAAAATGCATTTAGATTAGAGGCGCCCTTCAAGGTCTAAGAAATTAGCATATGAACCTCCTAGATTTAGCTCTCAACTAAGAATACCAAGAGAACAAAGCAAAATTGGTGATAAAAGTAAATTGGAAAGTTGTTTAAAATTACATGCCGTATTTGAATCATGAAAGTGTTTTTTTTGGACTTGACTGTCCCTTTAAGTTAAAGTGAAGGTAAACTTTGATGAATGAAAGACCGTTTTTTAAAAATACTATTAAAAACAGGGGCACTTTCATTCATCAAAGTTTAAAAAGTTTTGATGAAAAAAAAAAACTTACCTCTCTTCTTTGCACAGCCAGAGCAGCTTCCCCCACCCGGAGATCCTCTCTTCACACGTCATCAATGACTAATCCAGCTTCCTCCAATCAAGGCTTTCCCCCCAGGGGAGTCATTGCCTGAGGCCATGCCGTGATTGGAGGAAGCTGGATTAATCATTGATGACGTGTGAAGAGAGGCTCTCCGGGTGGGGGAAGCTGCTCTGGCTGTGAAAAAAAACAAAGGTAAGTTTTTATTCAAAACGGCTGCCTTCTAAACTTTGATGAATGAAAGTGCCCCTGTTTTTAATAGTATTTAAAAAAAACGGGCTTTCATTCATCAAAGTTTACCTTCACTTAAAAAAAAAAAAAAAAAAAAAGAAGCTAACACTATAATAATAATATTATTCTTTAAAAAGTGACCGGTCACATCCAAAAATTAAAAAATGAATACTGGTGAAGACAGCAGGTAAACAACCATCACAAAGAGCTTTGCTGTAGCTCCAGGGTAGTGCGTAAAAAAATTGAAGGGCTAGATAGTCTCAGTATCAAAGGGTTAGTGAAAGTTCTGTATAAACAACTAGCAACCTCCTCTTTGGAAGTAGGTTATATTGGAAGTAGAAAAAAAACACTTCTATGACAGTCCGCTATTAACAAGATTGTTGCCCCAAGATGCCATACATTGGTGTGTTCAGTGATACTTTCAGGGTAATACACCTACATAAAGAATACCATGCTGCTCGATAACCGATTTTCAGGTGTATGCTGAATAGTATTTCCTGGTCCGTCACCATTGCGGCGTCATACCATGTGACTGCCGATAGCCAATCAGGGGTCCCGTTTCTTGGAATTTGTATTTCTGCGCAAAGATTTTGAAAATCAGGTTGAAGGGTGAATATCTATAGTGATCCTTCACAATAGAAGTGTAAGTTGGTACAGCATCAACGCGTTTCGCTGCCTCCACAGCTTTATCAAGACAACTTGGGGAAGGAATCTTGTTAATAGCCGACTGTCAGAAGTGTTTTTTCCATTTCCAAGGAGGAGGTTGCCAGGTAATTATACGGAACTCTCCCTAACCCTTTGAGACTGTCTAGCCCATCAATTTTACGCACTACCCAGGAGCTATAGCAAAGCTCTTTGTGATGGTTGTTTGCCTGCGGTTTTCACCAGTATTCATTTTTAAATTTTTGGATGTCACTGGTCCCTTCTTAAAGATTGTTATTATATTGTTAGCTTAATAAATATTATATTAATTTATATAAATCTGCCTAGTGTATATTTTGTAGTTTCCTACTCATAATATTATTCTTTAACCCTGTAGCTGTTAGCACTACTATACTAATCATTTCTTGTAATCCCTTTTCCTTCTCCTGCTTGTGGGAGCAGGGCTTTATAAGAGCAAGGGTTTCTATCTGCGCAACTCTATGCGTTTCCATGGGCAAGCAGCTGCACACAAGCCTCACTTTAACATGCACAATGCCAGTCGTCGGCTGGAGTGGAGTAAAGCACTGGAACAGTGGAAGTGTTTTCTCTGGAGTGATGAATCACTTCCCTATCTGGCAGTCTGATACAAGGATATGGGTGTGGCAGATGCCAAGTGAAAACTACTTACCATAATGCATAGTGCCTTCTGCAAATATTGGCAGAGGAAGGTAATGGTCTGGGGCTGTATTTCAGGGTTTGGGCTGGTCCCCTTAGTTCCAGAGCAGGGCCATTTAATGATACAGGATACAAATACATTTTAGACAACTGAGTAGTTAAAACCTTGTGGCAACAGTTTTGGGAAGGAACTCAAATAGCCTACACAGAGACCAGACCTCAACACCATTAAACACCCATGGCATGAATTGGAACCTTGATTACGAGCCAGACCTTTTCAACCAAAATCAGTGCCTGACTTCACAAAACTCTCTTTTGTCTGAATGGACACAAATTCCCACATACACACACCAAAATCTTTTTCAAATCCTTCCCAGAAGAGTTGAGGCTGTTTTAGCTGAAAGGGGGTAACACTAGTTAAGGCATGGAATGGACAACAAGCTTAAATAGATGGGACGGTCACATAGTTTTGGCCATACAGAGTATACCAGCACATGTGTCTCCATGTTTTTCCATGTGTGCTTCATAATCTTACCTGCTTGCAATCAGATGCCATTAAATTCAGGCTACTAGTAGAAATGGTCAGATTGATTGGCATTCCAGCAAACTTCAGATTACTCTTCCCTAGTATGGAGCTGAGGGAACGACCACCAGTCTGTGAAGAGAGAAATAGGGTAGCAAAAATGTCACGCTCCGTTATACATAATCTCATTGTTCATTAAATGTAGATAAGGCCTGTAGATTAAGTGTATTCACTGTCTTATTAAAGCAGTCTGTTTTACTAGTGAACATTCCAAAAAGCTGTAAATAAATAGTCCACAAGTCTCCATAAAATTGTAATATCTTCAGATGACTGAGTTTCACCAGAGGCCCAATCAAGAACAGCGGCGTTGCATGTTCCTCATCCACAGAATATAAATTACTTCCAACAACACACTCTCCACTCTAGTTCCAAATCCTAAAATGTCCTCCTTAGCCCTCCGCCCCCCAAAGCTAAATTCTTGACTAACTTATCCTTATATCATACAATGCATATTGCATCCTATTTTGCTCTAGATTCTGCACATATCATTTGTGGATTCAGTGTCCTCATTTAATGCAATTTGTTTTAATCAATATGCTAAACTCAGGGAATAGAAAGGTAACCCTGTAGCTCAGCTCTTATACTGCCTGAACATGCTCACTGCTCCATGTATTTACAGAAAGTTCCTCCTACACTATCGTTTTGAGATATATAAATATATATTTTTTTTTATTATGTATACATATATAAATCCCATCCTCCCTGTGAACTTTTTTTTACATGGACAGAACAGAAATCTTATGAATTAACAAAAGTAACACACATTTGCATATACAGAGGACATTTTTTTATTTTTGTCTGGGTCCGGGAGGAGCCATTGGAGGCTTCTTACGTGAAATATCCTTGATTAGAAGACATATGTCAGTAAGAATTAGTGTCAAGGTCTAGGGCCTGGAATATGTATCAAGGAAAGGAGGGGGAGGAGTGACCATCCATTAGCAGATGGAAACCAGACACAATCTGAGTATTGATCCTCTCTATGGCCCCCTTATTAATCTAATGACTCTCAGCTATTAACTCTTAGAAAGATTGGAAATTCTCATAACATATCAAAACCCTTTGCTCAGACATCACAGGCCTACTAAGACTTGTGTGAGGAATGTTAACCCCCTAGGTGAGTACCTTTCTCCTGCGCAGAGCTCCCTTGGCTCCGGGCACAGCTTCACATACCAAGCTGATGGCTTCCCTGCAAATAGACACGTAGTTAGAGCACACATAAGCACAACAAAGGATTTTATCATTGAAACAAATATCACAATCTACTGCTATACAAATCATAGGCTACCATAAAATATTTAGTGCAGAGTTTAACAGATTGTTTAAAACCTAGAAGCCATACTTTTCTGGATGGGATGTCTACATCATATGCAATACACACTATGTATGTATGTATGTATATATATTTTAAAAAAAATACACACACACACACACACACACACATATATACATATACAGTTTTAAACTAGTCCAGGATAAAAATGGTTAAAAGATTCAGCCTCTATATTAAACAGATCTTAGAATGCCTGCTCCAGTGATTGTCAGCACCCATGCAGGGCCTAGAGGTAAGGTTGGCCTGCCAACAGTCATTGTGTCCCAGTGAAAATGGCTGTAGGGACGTCTATGATTAAGCACCTGTAGTGGGTGCGAAACATGTCAGACGTATCCTGTTAGTCTTCCTGTCATTTTTTGTGCCTTGTTTGTTAGGATTTGCATCATTTTTTAATGTACCATAGAAGTTTGGAATTAAAGTTTTTTTTTTTAAACATACCAGTGAGTTCCTGCTTTTTATTTTTGCTATTTGGAATGAGTAAACCTTGTTTGTCAAAATAATTACACCATTAAAGAAGAAAGCTAAATATTGGTAAGTCTTTATAAGCAGAGACTAAGCATTTTCTGACATAGGTAACCAAGTCAACAAGCTAGCATAAAGTACTTGACAGCTACTGTGCAGTGATTAATTACACTAAGGAACATTCTATATTAAAAGGAGATATTGTATATGAGCTATAAAAAAGTAGGTAAATTAGATAACATATAAAAAAAAATCTAATATCTCACCTTGTGACCTGTGTGCGGGTGTTAAAATCCAGAGCTCTCATGGACTGTAAAACTTCAACACAACCCATGTACTGTAGAAACAAGAGGATGTAGGAGGAAGACAGGTCCAATAATTAGCATATAATATAAATATGATGAGACTACCACAGAACATAACTCCATCTTATTGCAGCAACAGTCACACAATAACATATATACAAATCAACTTGCTCACAATCCCAAAACACACTAACAGCAGCCCATAGAACATTCCATCCTATAACACTACCGACTAGCAGGGAGTACACACTTATTTGAAATTTAGAAGCCAGACAATAATGTTTGTATATAGATTTATGTAGAATAATAAACTAGAAAAAAAAAATTAGAAGCCAAAAGCCTAATTCTAGTAGTCATCGCTCAATGGCAACCAGCATTTGTCAAGCCAGGGCAACCAGCATTTGTCAAGCCCTGAGCTTTCAACATCCAGAAAACAATTCCAGATAACACAGCACTATAAAGATACTTCCAGACCATAGAAAAACATATCCTAAGACAAACCCAGAGCACCTCTAACAACTCATCCCAATAGCACTAAGAAATCATTCTACACATCAACAAAAGTCCCTCAAAACATAAAGTGAATGTCAACTTTCATGATAAAGTGCCTGTTTTTTAAAATAAAAACTATTAAAAATAGGGGCACTTTCATTCATGAAAGTTTACATTGCACCGGATTTTACAAAAACTTACCTTCTTCTCCTCAAACGCCAGATTGCCGATCCCCCCTGCCTGTTTCTTCCTGCTGTACTTACACAGCAATGACGAAACCGGCTTCTTCCAATCATGATGTGGCCTCACCAGATGGACGCTCCTGGGGGGAGAAGCCGTGATTGGAGGAAGCTGGTTTCGTCATTGCTGACTAAGTACAGAGGACCTGCAGGCGGGGGATCGGTGATCCAGAGTTTCAGGAGAAGGCATTTGTAAAATCCGCTGCAATGTAAACTTTCATGAATGAAAGTGCCCCTGTTTTTAATCGTTTTTCAAAATACGGACACTTTTTCATGAAAGTTGACATTAACTTTAAAGTAACATTAAAACTTTTAGACTTTAACATAAATTACAATTAGGTGTTGTAAACAAAATTGCAATATACAGACATTGTTTGCTCACTTTAGTAACATTTATATTTCTCCTTCAATAGCCTAAGGAGAGGAGATAAGGGAAACCTACATTACAATAAAGGCAGTGTCAATTGCCTGAGTCTGAAAAGTTGAACTTTTTTCAATTTTAAACACAACCAATATCAATTTAAAATGTGTCTGCATAATATTATCTGGCTAATTGTTGCTTGGAATACATCATATCTAACATTTATTTTGTGTTTTACATCCCTTTAATACCACCGAGTACATATTATGAAAAGAAACAACCAAGATCATCATTCCACAGCATTACATCTTAAAGGGACAGTCTACTCCAGACTTTTATTGCTTAAAAAGATAGATAATCTGTTTATTCCCCAGTTTTGCATAACCAACACTGTTATATTAATATACTTTTATCTGTGTGTGATTACATTTGTATGTAAGCCTTTGCAGACTGCTTCCTTATTTCAGATCTTTTGACAGACATGCATTTTAGCACATCAGTGCTGACTCATAGGTAACTCCACGGGAGTGAGCAGAATGTTATCCACATGGGACACATAAACTAGCGCTGTCTAGCTGCGAAAAACTGTCACAAAGCTCTGATATAAGATGTTTAGCTTTCAACAAAGAATACCAAGAGAACAAAGCAAATTTATGATGAAATTAAAATTGGACGTTTGTTTAAAATTGCATGCCCAGTCTGAATCATTTAAGTTTAATTTTGACTAGACTGTCCCTTTAAGATTACTAAATAGATCTTGTGAGAATGTGATTACTCCTCACAAAACAAGATGCTAATAACAATAAAAAGCTTCACACAAACAAGACACAAACTAGAAATAAATGGGCAGCAAACACATTTCTATTTCCTTGCTATAAAACATATCAGCCAATTCTAAACACTTTAAAAACAATTGCAGCAAACAATCTGTTTTAAACAGCCAATCTCCCCCACCATTTGCCTTATTTGGGTTAACTAATTCAGGCTGGAATTTGCAGACAAGCATAGTCACTGTCATAATGTAGTACATAATATGCAGCTGATATTAGTTATAGTCAAAAAGATATGTAGCAGAGTTAGCATTGAGAAGTCAGCAGGGTGAATCAAGTTTTGAGGATTATAAAATCTCATACAACCAACATTCTAATATCACCAACACAAACATATCCCCAGCATCACAACTTGTAAACCAGGCAGACAATGTGGAGAATTGTACAGTGTATGCCGACAGGATATGTGCAAAAAGAACAGGACTGTACTTAGAATATTGTTAGCACACAGCAGCAGCGTATAAAGAGCAGAAACGTGCATGTGTTTAGGGAGTAGGGTATCTCCTGTAATTTTGTGAGAGTGTGCAAGAGTGTCAGTTACCTGTGAGAGCTGGAAAGTAAAAATGCCCCCCCCCCAATAAAAGCCTACGGTGAAAAGATAAATACATAAAACAACCCACTGTGACCCTATGTCGCCTGCGAATGAGACTTGGGTAAGAAAGTATACATATGCACATATAAAAGGGGAGCAAGGTGCAAGAATAAAAATCACTTTACGGCAGACTGAGGCACAGCATGTGTATATGAAGACTACATTATCAGCGTTACAGTGACACTTCTGTGTGTGCGCATGCTCATACAGTAGAGGGCTTAAACACAGGAAGGAGAGTTGGATACATTTACTGAAATAGTAAGGAAGTCTTTATGACAGAATGGAAGTATAGCGACAGGGCACTGCGTGTGCTCACAGTAGATATAGTTGAGAGATGCAAGGCAGGGTAAAGGCGCAGTGACAAAAGTGACTGTAGAAGCAGTAAAGGGCTACATGACAGGTTGGTAGTGATGTGACAAGAACTATGTATGTGTAGCTAGTTATTGTAAAGACAGAGCTTGATATGTAGGGTTAATTCAGGAACAGCAGTCATTTTGAAGGACATAGCAGGAGGTTTGTGTCAGTGAAGTGTGTAATTGAGTATATAGTTAAAGGGATATGAAACCTAATTTTTTTTTCTTTCACGATTCAGATAGAGCAAGCAATTTTAAGCAACGTTCTAATTTACTCTTATTTTTTCGTTCTCTTGGTATCTTTATTTGAAAAGCAGGAATGTAAGCTTCAGAGCCAACCTATTTTTGGTTCAGCACCTGGGTAGAGCTTGCTGATAGTGGCTAAATGTAGCCACCAATCAGAAGGCGTTACCCAGGGTGCTGAACTGCTTTTTCAAATAAAAATACAAAAGAGAACAAAGACAATTTGATAATAGGAGTAAATTAGAAAGTTGATTAAAATTGCATGCTCTATCTGAACCATGAAAGAAAAAATTGGGTTTAATATCCCTTTAAGAAAAGAATAGCAAACCGTGTTGCAGGCCATGATAGGGTTTACCGAGAAACATTACCACTTTATACAGTGCAAGATAAAAGGCAGAACAAGAAGGTGATATTAGTTGTAAGAAAAGTAAGGAGTAGAATCGGGAGAACAGGAAAGTTATAAGATACAATGTTTTCACAGCCTGGGTCATTTAAACACATAAAACAGAGTGAAGTATGGCCTTACCCTGACAAGATAAGAGACTCCAGGACCCATGACTTTGTCGTCGGGGTGCAGCCACCCCCGGGTGGGCTTATTGACGAAGCTGCCGTGTCTGGTCCATTCATCCCCAGCCAGCTGCCCTCCTTCCACTCGGGACTTCCTCCCGCAGCTCAGCTTGTTCATATCCTGGGAGAAAACAGTAACAGTTCTTCCTAAGTCAGGACTACCACTGAGTGTGGAAGTCTCTGCTGGGTCACCAGGGCTGCCTGACTCCTTCCCTGCCCCAGAGGAGAAGCTTCGAAGGTTTAGCAGGTTAGCTGGGTTGGACAGCTTTAAATTAGCCATTTTGGGGAAAAAAGAGCAGAGGGTGGTAGGACTGTCCTCCGTTTCAGAGGACAGCTCGCCAAGGGGCAACATGGGGGCCAGAGAAGAAGAGGAGGAGGAGCTGGGCAACGACTGGGTAACCATGATTTCCACAGTGGGGGTGGAGGGTGCAGAGCCTGTTTCATCGATGGAACTAACTGATTCATTGCGCAGGTGGTTGTATCTAGTTTTGGGGAGAAGATCCATAGTGCCTGCTGGCAGCTTGCTTTCTATAGCAAAGAGAGTTCCTGTTCTCATAGTCTGGTAACAAGAATAGAAACACCAGCACAAAGAACCCTACAACCTTACTGACTTAACTGGCATCAGGTGCAGCTCTTATGTCCCAATTCAAAAATGGAAAGATAGTAAAAATGACTTCTCAAATGAAAAAAAAACAGATTTAAAATAGTTAGAATCCCTACTTACTTTACCAGCTTCTTTAACTTTTTTCTACCCAAAACCTTACAAAAGTACCCAAGCAGTCCCTCATTCATACAGATGGATAGAAGTCCACAGACGTTTCATACAACAGACAAGGAAAGAAAAAGGTACATCAAAAAGAGGCAGCTGCCGTTTCTCCCAGTGACCACACATGGCATAGCCCCCTCCTCCCCAAGATCAATAAATTGCCTGCAGCCAAATCAAGGCAGCTGAAGTGGAGGGAGCTTTGTCAGCTGAGTGGGTCAGAATGTTGTACCTCTATCCCAGCGTGCAGCTCATGTGTCCTGCAACAACTAATCACAAGCTTGTTATCTGCAGAATATTTCACAGAGGGTTGCAGAGGGCGTGTGACAGCACAGGGCTGTGTGTTCAAGACGCAAGCAGGAAGGCATAAAAAGGCAATCTAGTGCTCCCACCCAGGGGGAGGAAGCTAGAAAAAGAGAAATGTAATGATAAAAAATGTATTAGCACAGAGAGTGGTAAATGGAGGAGGATGCAAGGAAAGGGACCCCCTGCAGGATACAGGGAGGGATAGTTTGGCGCAAGGGACAGGTCAGCAGGTTGTGCAAGGTTTAACACATCCTGGAGAGATTATCAGGATCTCTTCTCACACAGGATACATTAGGAAATGGAGACCGCCCCCTCTTTGGGCTGCAAAAACTGACATTCCTCTTGAAGAGCAGAGAAGAGTAAGACAATCCATTCAAGAACAGGGAGACTTTGTGTCAGTGCCATTCTCTTCCAGCAGGTTAATGCCACATTGTATTGCCAATCAGTTCAGGTATAACACCACAGCCATAGGAACATCTGCTTGCCTGTCCTTTGCTTGCTGAAGCTCAGGCACTATGAATGGAGCTAGGAAACTGGCTGATTACCTATTCACTGGCTCCCAGGAGAAGAATCTCCTGTCCAATAGCACAAAGCATGCTGACTCACCGAGCATACTGACAGGAAGAGCAGCGAGCAGGCTGGACAACTTACGCATACATTATACCGCTCCATTTCCTCTGCCTGCAACCTGAGCCCGGCACTCTCATTAAATCCTGTTCTAATTAGATTGTATTAGCTACATTGTGATGGCTCCCTGCACAGAGCTTACAGTCTAATCATGGAAATATTCAAGGTTACCGTTTTATGTAATGACCTACTTGAGTTTAACACCTTGCATGGCACTGCAGAATGGATACTGTACACTATGCAGATTCGCTGTACACCTGTATTGTATGAAACATCTGCCCATGTCAATCATATTACCAGCATGGATAGTCAGCTGCCTTTTAAAGAATACTTCTTTAATGCAGTTATAAACAATACTTGTTTAATGTGGAGAGAGTGTGTGAGTGATCCATGTTACCCCTTGTTTCCTCCATGCACAACTATAGAGACACCCTGGGAAGCAGAAAATAACTGGGGGTGACAAGAAGGTTTCATATTTTCAGGAAACTAAGAAATATCAGGTCTGACCTTGTAAGTGGTCAAGGACAGGCCCTGCTATGCACTGGGAGTGGGTAGACAAGGGCCCTGATGAGAACCAGGAGCAGGCAGGCACAGGTCCTGACACTTACCAGGGATATGTCTGACCATAAGAAGGGTGAAAGGTAACAAAATCATTAGTGAAGTTGATAGGCAAGCCTAGCTATTAGAGAGTGTATGTCAGGCAGGTCGGATGATTGGAGAGGGTAACAAGGAAGTCTGATGTGGAGAAGTGGGTGAAAGTTAGTCCTGGTATGGGGAAATGGGGATGGGAAAATGAAAGGAGGCGACAGATGGCAATAACTTGTTGAAAAAGGTGAAATACATTTTTGACTTTGGAGGGGACTACCAGGTAGGACTGAAGAGGGGAGTGTGGTGACATGCACGCACTATGTGGAGAGGTGGGGGACAGGCAGGCCTGATATGAGTTATGACTTGACATAGGAGGGGCCAACAGGCAGAGTGCAGTCTTATGGAGAGCAGGTGGCATGAAATGGGAATTTGATAACTGGCAGGCCTAAAGAAGGGAGTGGGGTTAAAAAGCAGGCTGGACATTGGGGTTAAAGGACAGACTTGTAATAGAAAGGAGCTAACAAACAGGACTGTGGATAAGGAGATGAGAAGTGACAGACAGGACTGACATGAAAAAAGTGGTGACAGGCAAGTCTGACATGTGACAGACCTGATGTAGAGAGGTGACAGGCAGGCGTGACATGTGACAGACCTGATGTAGAGAGGTGACAGGCAGGCCTGACATGGGGATGGAGAATGTGACAGACCTGATGTAGAGAGGTGACAGGCAGGCCTGACATGGGGATGGAGAATGTGACAGACCTGATGTAGAGAGGTGACAGGCAGGCATGACATGGGGATGCAGGAGATAACAGGGCTGATGTAAAGAGGTGACAGGCAGGCCTGACATGTGACAGACCTGATGTAAAGAGGTGACAGGCAGGCCTGACATGGGGATGGAGAATGTGACAGACCTGATGTAGAGAGGTGACAGGCAGGCCTGACATGTGACAGACCTGATGTAAAGAGGTGACAGGCAGGCCTGACATGGGGATGGAGAATGTGACAGACCTGATGTAGAGAGGTTAGTGACAGGCAGGCCTGACATGGGGATGCAGGAGATAACAGGGCTGATGTAAAGAGGTGACAGGCAGGCCTGACATGGGGATGCAGGGGATAACAGACATAATGTAAAAAGATAGGTGACAGGTAAGCTTGACAAGGAGGATGACAGCCAGGCCTGATGCAGAGAGGTAGGTGAAAGGCAGTCCTGACATGGGAAAACAGGGGACAGGCATGACAAGGGGATGGTGGGCCTGATATGGAGAGATGGTGTGAACTAAATCTGGTATAAGGATAGAGGGGGTGACCAGAAGAAGTAGGTTGTCTGACCAGTGTACCAGGGAAGGGTCGTGGTGTCATGAAGTGGTGACCATGAATGTGTACTGGATACACAAGGTTGGTTAAAAGATGGCAACATGCAGAATTAACATGGGGATTTAATGACAAACAAAGCCTAACAAAGGGATAGCGCAGAGGTGAAAGCAAAGCCTGATCTGGGAAGGGCAGGGTGATGGGCAGACAGAAAGACCAGGAGAAGGGGTGACAGTAGGATAATCAATTTAACGAGAGAGGGCAGTTGGACTGCATCACTATCTGGTTAGCTGGCTGTAAAGACATTAGATCTGGCGAGTGGGAATACATGATGTATAATAGAGGGGAGATAAGAGACGTTTGGTATTGTGTGCAGTGAATATCAGGCCGAAAGCACAAGCAAAATCTATTTATGTTTCTTGCCACTCATATCCTAAATACACTGTTATGCCTCCACTCTTTTCCACTGGCTTCCTGATCTGTTGTGCTATTAATTGACCACCCAGTGTCTCCCCTGGGATCTCAAGCTTCCTGCAACCCAGCACTCCCCCCCTCACTCCTGGACAGGAGGCAGCACACAGGAAGCAGAGAGGACTCTGGAGGGATTGGAAGGAGGCAGAAGACGTAAAATCATTAACCCTTTTGTAGCCAAACAGGCAGTGCAGGAAAAAAAAAAAGTTTAATTTACCCTGTAACATTATTATCTTGCATTGCTGCTATAAACATGAATGAAACCAAAGTGTGTGCTACAGAGATCAAGACAAGAAAGAGGGGTTGCAACCTCTAAGTACTACTACAGTATATACATCAAGCTACCATTAAAGGTATCAAAGAGAAAGGCAGATACACAAGAAGGGACATGGATTAAACAAAAGCAAGAGACTGATAGAACAAAGGCAGGAGAGATGCAGTACACAATCTATAATAAGAAATAACAGAACAATGCAGAAAGAGCAGTATTACAGATACTGATAGAAAAGTACTATAAAATAGATCATGTTCCATCCATTTTATTACTACAGACAATGTTTTTACAATATTGTAGGTAACCGGATATTTACCCTGTGACTCAAATACAAGGGGAGCATGGTCACTTCACGTGACGGGAGTGCAGCCACTCTGACCCCAGCTGGCGTCAGGACAAGCAGGAAGTGCAGCCTTCCCCACCCACCCAAAGGAGAACACTAATGTGGGGTAGATAGCAGAGATCGTCTCCCAGCCTCAAAGGATGACTCTGTATTTATAAAATTTAACTATGATATGGTTAGGTCCCATGGGACATAGAAAAGTCACTGTTTGGGTATAGACCTAAAACCTATCCTGATACAGCGCACATATTGAATTATATAAACATACACTGACCCGTGTCAGTAAGCATTCAAAGCAAAACTGCAAAAAGTAAGCAGCACATGCAGCTAGCTCCATTACCAGAAATACCCCTAAGATGATTTGTCAGGTTCAGCCTATCCTACAGAACTGGCACAAAGCAGCATTTTTTCTTCAGCATGCACTATTATTTATTTTTAAAGCTCTAAGAAATTAAAGCTATACTACATAAATTTCATATTACAAAGAGGTAAAAATGATAGGGGGATACTGGGAATACCTGTACACTGTGGATTCTTTTTTGCACTTTTAAACTTTGTTGGCGTTTTATGTTTTTCAAAGATTAAAAACAGATTATTAAATTGCAAAGTGTTACCAAGAGCCCACCACCAGGATCACCACAAAATGCAAAGCATCCTCCACCAACACCACATGGTACTCAGCTTACCACATACTCCATCTCTGGAACCGTGTTCAAAAACACAAATTGGTTCTTCTAGGACCTGTATATTATCAACAAAACAAAAAAACAAAAAAAGGGTTATGAAATTTGGGTGACAGAAGGTAGGAGGGACTTGAGGTGGGTCACCTTGGGAAGGGGAGAGGGCTCTGAAGAGATGTTTACTGTACCCACTTGCTTCTAAACATAAGTAAGTCTCTGTAAAGGATATGAGTCAGAGATTCAATATATTGCCTCAACTACAACAGAAAGGCAATCAAAGATTGGGAAATAAAGCTAGGCTGAGATAACTCAATCCCCTCACAAACAAAAGAAGCACACATGTAATGATTGTGCTCTCATACACATCAACAACCTGAAGATTGTTTGAACAAGAACTATTCAATTAATACAAAACAGAAAAAAAAAAATAAGAAGACACACTCACTGACAGGGTCTACTAATACACAAAAAAAATATAATGGGAAGAACACCCACTTAATACTCTCCTCACACTAAAACTGCAGATATATTTACACAGGGATAGTCAGTACACCACTATTGCCATTCTCTCATGTCCCCAAGCCTCTACTTGCCACCAGCAAAGCATCCACGTATACACAACCAGTGCCCGATTCATATTTTTTGCCAGTGACCACATATACATAACCAATTCGGACTATACCATTACACGTATACACAACTAGTAGCCCTGCCTGATCCACATATACCCAGCCAACGCTAGATATATATACCCTCACTCACACATAACCTGACTGACAGCCAGCTGCAGATATAGACCCTTTACGCACACACAACCTGACAGCCAGCTGCACATATAGACCTTTTAAGCACACACAACCTGACAGCCAGCGGCAGATATAGACCCTCATACACATAACCCGACAGTGAGCGGCAGATATAGACCCTCATACACAAAATCCAACAGCCAGCGTCAGATATAGACCCTTTACACACACATAACCCGACAGCCAGCAGCAGATATAGCTTCTTTGTGCACACATAGCCCGACAGTCAGTGGCAGATATAGAGCCTCATACACATAGCCTGACAGCCAGCAGCAGATAGACACTTACATGCACAAACTGATGTACTTCAATGCGAGTAATGTTCAGACATGCATCTTCTGTCCCTTTCTGGCAGTCAAAGGGTTAAGGGGACAGTAAAGCCAAAACTTGCAGCCCCCTACAAATAAGTTGGACTAGCCTGCTTTAGTGAATATGTTTCATATAGAGAGGATTACATTTCTTTTTAGATGTGGAATGCAGTCTAGAAAGTTGCTCCCAACAAGGTAGAAGAGCGTGTTAAAATTCCAGGACAGATTTAAACTAAAGCTAGGTCGTTCTGATGGACCCTCCATAATTGAAAAAGTCTTCAGCTGAAAAGGAGTAAACTCTGAACCTAATATGGGGTACTGCCTGCTGTGTAGACTGGGAACTTACCTTACGCTTCTCCTCTCTCCCACACTCAATTCCTAAACACTTCCTGGTTCCCAGTACAGCGTTCCTACCCCCATCTATACAGTAGCGCGAGCCCAGACACATAGCAAATTCCTCAGCAGAAGAGAGAGAGAAAAAAAAAAGAAAAAAGAGAAGCAAAGGAAGGATTGGCTACAACTCACACTGCAAACTTGTTTTAAAGTGGTCTGGACCTGATATTTATTCCGATTGCATCTTTTACACAACAAGCAGTGAGCACATCTTTAGAGGTCACATTTTACATCGTTTGAGCTGTTTACATTTTATTTCCTGCACTTCAAGAACTGGATACTATTGCAATCTGCACAAATGTAATGCAAATCTAACAATAGACAAACCACTCACCCCTGTTAACTAAATATTTTTTTTAACTCAAGACAAACTGGAAAAAAAAAGGGAGAGGGGTAGTCAGAGCATAAGGCACGGATGGGGGATTATCAAAATGTTATTCACAGTGGTGGTGGGGTTATCAGTCAGGATGTGGGGCCTGCAAGAATTCACAATGCAAGTTGCGAGGTTGGGTGTCAGGCTGTAGGGCACGTGGCTAGGATGGTCATTATCTGTAAGGAAATGTTGGTAAAGGGCACAAATGTAAGTGAAGGCTAGTGTGTGAATTAGTTTGTGATGTATGGGTTGTAGGGGGGGTGTTGCAAGTGCTGTGTCAGGGTTGGGGCATAGGTTTGGTTACACAGGACATAAAGGCAAGAGGCCAGGGTGTGAGGATTAAATCAAAGAACAGAGAAATGAACAGCAAACCGTGTAGTACAGGATGTCAGACTGACCCTCCCATGGCACAAGAATGTCTCAGTGGAACAGGATGCTCCTAGTGTAAATGCTGCCAGGACCCCCTCCTCCGCAGATTATAAGGCTGTAACCAAACTCCCACCCAAGGGGGAAATCCGCTCACACCCAGTGAGTGAAGAGAGTAGAGGTCAGAGAAAGTTGACCTTTTGCATCAATAAGGGTTAGACAGATCAAACTTGCTACCCAAGGTCTGTACACACTACCAACTACCAATCACAAGCTGTATAAAGTGTGCAAATATTTAAAAATGGAGCAAAGAGTGTTTTTATATATTTTATTTTTCTATTTTAAATGTATTCTATATAAAAAAACAAAAAACAACCTAGCTAGCTTGTTGATCATAGGTTAGATATAAATCGGACACACCCGGGTATAAAACTTCCAGTAAAGACGAGTCACTATGTAAGCAATCAGTGGTAGTGGCCTGACAAAAAAAAAAAAACATCAATGTGATTGTGACACCTTGTGGCTATCCCAGGAAACCATGGAGCCTAAAACAGGGTACTAGACAAATGTATTTCACATTTAGAAACCAATAAGAATATTAAAAGGAACAGTCAATTGTATGCTGGTCTGTACAGCCCCAGCATACTAATGTGACACAAATTTAAATGCAGAGTGTAAAAAACGGCTGATTTTTTTTTTTTTTTTTTTTTAAACACCATGATTAGCAAGCAGCATGTGCATGTTCCTGGTGCCAGTCTAGGAGTTCAAATCAGAGCAAAATTAGTAGATCTGCTTCATACCATTCAGAGATTAAATACACTCTAAGATTGGAACCTTGGTGTTAGTGTTTTATTAAAAAAAAAAAAAAAAAAATAAGGATTATTGACGGCTCGTTAAAGGGATACTAAACCCCAATTTTTTCCTCTCATGATTCAGATGGAACATGCAATTTTAAGTAACTTTCTAATTTACTCCTTTTATAATGTTTTCTTCTTTCTCTTGCTATACTTATTTAAAAAGCAGGAATGTAAAGCTCAGGAGCCGGCACATTTTTGGGCTAAATGTAGCCACCAATAAGCAAGCACTATCCAGCGTGCTGAACCTAAAATGGGACGGCTCCTAAGATTTACATTCCTGCTTTTTAAATGAAGATAGCAAGAGAAGGAGAGAAAAAAATTGATAATAGGAGTAAATTAGAAAGTTGCTTAAATCGCATGCTCTAACAGAACCATGAAACAAAAAAAAAATCTTGGTTTGGTATCCCTTTAAGAAGCCAGACTTATTTCTTTTTGTTTAAGGATCTGAAGGCTAAGATACAGATATCTCCACTTACCACTGTACACCTTTAACATGCATTGTATCTGGTGCAGAATCAAATTGCTATTAACAAAATAATGGATTTTAAAATAGTCTGGATTAGTTGTATAATTACATCTGTAAAATGGGAGAGCTCATGGGACATAAACAACATCATATGTCATTTAGGCAATATTTACAGTTCATGCTACAGCTTATACATGCAGCACAACGCTCATTTTAGATCATTTTTAATACTTCTGTATAAATAGTAGCATCAGAAAAATAGGACAGTACTGTAATCCAGAAGATAATAATAGTTTTTATTTGGTTTAAATAGACTTATTTGCATTTTAGAACACAAACACAGGCGGATAAGATATTGGGGTAGATTTATTAAATGTTGAGTGGACACTATTCGCTACAGCGAATCACGTCCTTTCGACATCACTAAAAGCAGACAGCCTACACTGTCCGCAACTATCATTGTGCAAGCATTTCTGGTGAAATGCTTGTGCAATGCTGCCCACTGGTGGCCAATCAGCTGCTAGCAGGGGCTGCCAATCATCCCAATTGAATCAGATCGGGATGATTTCAATCTGCTACCTATAAGGTTAAGGAGCAGAGGTCTTAGGACAGCTGCTTCTTAACTTCCATTTCAGGGATGGGCCTCCGAAGCAGCATCCGCTGATTAATAAATGGAGTCCTGTGACTTATCTTATGTGTATGTTGTATATACAGCTCTGGAAAAAGAAAAAAAAATATTGTCATTTAAGAGATTAGCAGAAAATGGCAACTGGTCAAAATAACAAAAAGATGCAGCGTTTTCAGTCCTGGAATAATGCAAAGAAAACAAGTTCATGTTCATCTTTAAACAACACAATACTAATGTTTCAACTTAGCAAGAGTTCAGAAATCAATATTTGGTGGAATAACCCTGATTTTCAATCACAGCTTTCATGCGTCTTGCCATGCTCTACACCAGTCTTTCACATTGCTGTTGGGCGACTTAATGGTACTCCTGGCACAAAAACTCAAGCAGCTCTGCTTTGTTTGATGGCTTGTGACCATCCATCTCCCTCTTGATCACATTCTAGAGGTTTTAAATGGGGTTCAGGTCTGGAGACCGGGCTGGCCATGAAACAGTCTTAATCTGGTTGCCTCCATCGACACCTTGATTGGCCTGGCTGTGTGGCATGTAGCATTGTCCTGCTGGAAAAAACAATCCTCAGAGTTGGGGAACATTATCAGAGCAAAAGGAAGCAAGTGGCTTAATTTATGCTTCCTTCACAAAGATAAATCTGCCCAATTCCAGGTCATCTTCTCTGATAAATCCAATTTTCAGCTTTTCCCAACACCTGGTCATCTAATGGTTAGAGGGAGACCTGGAGAGATCAACAAGCCACAGTGTGGTCTACAAGCCACAGTGTCTCGCATCCACTGCGAACTTTGGTGGAGAATAGGTGATGATCTGAGGGTGTTTTAGCGAGGCTGGAATAAGGCAGATTTACCTTTGTGAATCTAGCTACAAGTAAGGTCTTGGTTGCAGATGAAAAATCAGGGTTTTCCCCCCAAATATCGATTTCTGAACTCTTGCTAAGTTAATACAATAGCATTGTTTAAAAAAAGAATATGAACTTGTTTTCTTTGCATTATTCCAGGTCTGACACTGCATCTTTTTTATTTTGACCAGTCATTTTCTGCAAGTAAATCCTCTGACAATATCTTTTTTTAAATTTGAGAAATGTTGACAGTAGTATAAACAATAAAACCAAAACATTCATGTTACTCAAAACGCATACCTATAAATAGTAAACCCAGATAAACTGATCATTTTGCAGTGTTTCCAGAGTTGGACATATCATCTTTGGTTCAATTTTTGGGGTTCTGATGCTTTTAACCCCTTAACACAGCATACCATATACGGCACGTGTCTAAGGAGTTTTTATCCCAGTAATAGTGCAGGTTTCACCACCAGTGGCGAGGCGCGCTATTACTGCTAGCCTGGCGCCAGGAGGAATTTGGCTACAGCGTGGTGGTGTCACTGGTGGTGAGACACGCACTAATGAACCACTTACATTAAAAACATCAACCATCACATAGGGTGTGACAGAAACTTCTGGGAGAGCATAACATTATGAATGGATTAATTGGAATTAATTAACAAAAACAAAAAAAAATGAATATTAGATCCATGAATAATACAGCCTCTTGCTATATAATTAAAAATGAACCTATATTTCAGGATGAATAACCTTTAGATTATAATGTATTTTAAAAAGAAAAGAGAAAAATCCTATTTAAATAAAAATAATCTGATTTTTATCCACCCTACTCAAAATTTAGAGGATGCAATTTTAAACAAATTTGCAATTTACTTCTAGTATCTAATTGGCTTAATTCTCTTTGTTATCTTTTGTTGAGGAGCATCAGGAGCTAGCTGCTGATAGGTAGCTGCACATATAAGCCTCTTGTCATTGGCTCACCTAATGTGTTAATCAATGTTAGTGATTTCCAAATTCAGTCTTCAGGACTCTTAACAGGCCAAGTATTTATTATATTTTGAAAAGGGACATGAACCACTTTCCAATTTGCTTATATTATCACATTTGTTTTGTTTCTCTGCTATTTTGTTCTGAAGAGATATCTAGATAGGTAGCATGCACATGCTTGGTGCATGAAAGGAAACAGTGCTGCCATCTAGTGCTCTTGCTAATGTACAACTTTCTTGCAAAACTGCTGCCATTTAGTATTGCAGACACGTGCACACTTTTGAGTTTAACCACCTGCTTTTCAACAAAGGATAACTAAAAAACAGACAATTCGATATTAGAAGTAAAATGGAAAGTTGTTTAAAATGGTATGTTCTATCTGAAAGACAAAATGTGAGGTTTTATGTCGCTTTACCTAGAGCACAGTTGAAATAATCAGCTCACACATCATATAATGAATATCTGGCCTGTAAGGGTCCTGAGGACTGGAGTTAAGAAACACTGATCTAGGTCCCAGTAGTGCATAGCTTCTCTTTCAAAAGGATACGAAGAAAACTAAGCAAATGTAATAAAATAATTAAATTGGAAAGTTGTTAGAAATTGTATGTTCTATCTGAATCGTGAAATAAAAAAGCGGTTTGTTCCAATGTTTTAAAGGCAGCTAAATTCTACAAATTCAATGCAAGCTAAACATGATGGGAAATGTAGTTCCAAGAATCCAGAACTACCCTGCAGCTTAAGAGGCCAGCACTGTTTGGGAAGGTTAGTGCCCCTGTAAATTAACGCACAGTATCTTAGTTTTTTATTTTCTATTCTTGGGTCCCGACACACATGTGGTTCCTAAATTTTGGACATTTGTTTTATAATATACAATAGTATATATATATATATATATATATATATATATATATATATATATATATACACATATACATATACATACACACACACACACACACACACACACAAGGTGGATATAAAAAGTCTACACACCCCTGTTAAAATGTCAGGTTTCTGTGAAATAAAAAAATGAGACAAAGATAAATCATCTTTAGAACTTTTTCCACCTTTAATGTGACCTATAAACTGTACAACTCAATTGAAAAACAAACTGAAATCTTTTAGGTAAAGGGAAATAAAAATCTAAAATAATATGGTTGCATAAGTGTGAACACCCTTTTATAACTGGGGATGTAGCTGTATTTAGAATTAAGCAATCACATTCAAAATCATGTTAAATAGGAGTCAGTACACACCTGTCATCATTTAACCCCTTAATGACAACAGTACTTTTCCATTTTCTGTCCGTTTGTGACAAAGGCTATTTTTACATTTTTGCGGTGTTTGTGTTTAGCTGTAATTTTCCTCTTACTCATTTACTGTACCCACACATATTATATACCGTTTTTCTCGCCATTAAATGGACTTTCTAAAGATAGCATTATTTTCATCATATATTCTAATTTACTATAAAAAATATATAAAATATAAGGAAAAAATTGAAAAAAAAAACACTTTTTTTTTAACTTTTAGCCCCAAAATCTTTTACACGTCTGCAACCACCAAAAAACACCCATGCTAAATAGTTTCTAAATTTTGTCCTGAGTTTAGAAATACCCAATGTTTACATGTTCTTTGTTTTTTTTGCAGGTTATAGGGCCATAAATACAAGTAACACTTTGCTATTTCCAAACCACTTTTTTTCAAAATTAGTGCTAGTTACATTGGGACACTGATATCTTTCAGAAATCTCTGAATATCCCTTGACATGTATATATTTTTTTTAAAAGACATCCAAAAGTATTGATTTAGGCCCATTTTGGTATATTTCATGCCACCATTTCACCTCCAAATACGATCAAATACAAAAAAATCGTTCACTTTTTCACAAATTTTTTCACAAACTTTCGGTTTCTCACTGAAATTGTTTACAAACAGCTTGTGCAATTATAGCAAAAATGGTTGTAAATGCTTCTCTGGCATCCCCTTTGTTCAGAAATAGCAGACATATATGACTTTGGCGTTGCTTTTTGGTAATTAGAAGGCCGCTAAATGCCACTGCGCACATACGTGTATTATGCCCAGCAGTGAAGGGGTTAATTAGGGAGCATGTAGGGAGCTTTTTGGGGTAATTTTAGCTTTAGTGTAGTGTAGTAAACAACCCAAAGTATTGATCTAGGCACATTTTCGTATATTTCATGCCACCATTTCACCGCCAAATACGTTCAAATAATTTTTTTTTTTACATTTTTCTCAATTTTTGGTTTCTTGCTGAAATTATTTACAAACAGCTTGTGCAATTATGGCACAAATGGTTGTAAATGCTTCTCTGGGATCCCCTTTGTTCAGAAATAGCAGACATATATGGCTTTGGCGTTGCTTTTTGGTAATTAGAAGGTCACTAAATTCCGCTGTGCATCACACGTGTATTATGGCTAGCAGTAAAGGGGTTAATTAGGTAGCTTGTAGGGAGCTTGAAGGGTTAATTTTAGCTTTAGTGTAGAGATCAGCCTCCCACCTGAAACATCAGACCCCCTGATCCCTCCCAAACAGCTCTCTTCCCTCCCCACCCCACAATTGTTCCCGCCATCTTAAGTACTGGCAGAAAGTCTGCCAGTACTAAAATAAAAAGGTATATTTGGTTTTTTTTTGTTTTTTATAGCATATTTACATATGAATCCCCCCTTAGCCCCCAACCTCACAGATCCCCCATCAAACAGTTCTCTAACCCTCCCCCTCTAACTTAATGGGCACCATTCTTGGGTACTGGCAGCTGTCTGCCAGTACCCAGTTTATTAAAAAAAAATATGCTTTTATTATTTTTTGACCTTTTTTGCCATTTTCTGTAGTGTAACTCCCCCCCCCCGCCTCCCAGAACCCTTCGATCGTTTATTACATTAAAATCCCCCCTTTTCTCCCAATTTTTAAATAAATTTTTCTGTAGTGTAGCAGTTCCCACCCGCTCCCGCCCTGTGCACGCGCCCGCCCACCGCCCACGTCCGTGCGCGCACCCGGACACTGCTGCCTCCGATCCCGCCCCCCTCCACATCACAGACCCTTGGCAGGCCGCCCACCCACCTCCCTGACTTGCTCCCACCAACGACGCTCCGGTGCAGAGAGGGCCACAGAGTGGCTCTCTCTGCATCGGAGGCTTGTAAAGGGGTATTGCAGGATGCCTCCATATCGAGGCATCACTGCAATACCCTCAGAGCTGCTGGAAGCGATTGCAATCGCTTCCAGCACTCTGTTAGACAACTGACGTACCAGGTACGTCTATTGTCATTAACTGCTTGTTAATGCATGACGTACCTGGTACGTCAGTTGTCATTAAGGGGTTAAAGTGCCTCTGATTAACCCCAAATAAAGTTCAGCTGTTCTAGTAGGTCTTTCCTGACATTTTCTTAATCACATCCTACAGCAAAAGAAATGGTCTGCAGAGAGCTTCTAAAGCATCAGAAGGATCTCAATGTTAAAAAGGTATCAGTCAGGAGAAGGGTACAAAATAATTTCCAAGGCATTAGATATACCATGGAACACAGTGAAGACAGTCATCATCAAGTAAAGAAAATATGGTGAAACAGTGACATTACCAAGAACTGGATGTCGCTCCAAAATTGATGAAAAGACGAGAAGAAAACTGGTCTGGGAGAATGCCAAGAGGCCTACAGCAACATTAAAGGAGCTGCAGGAATATCTGGCAAGCACTGGCTGTGTGGTACATGTGACAACAATCGCCTGTATTCTTCATATGTCTGGACTATGGGGTAGACGGCAAGACGAAAGCCTTTTCTTACAAAGAAAACCATCCAAGCCCAGCTAAATTTTGCAAAAACACATCTGAAGTTTCCCAAAAGCATGTTGCAAAAGTTGTTCTGGTCTGATGAAACCAAAGTTGAACTTTTTGGCCATAATTCCAAAAGATATGTTTGGCGCAAAAACAACACTGCATATCACCAAAAGACCACCATACCCACAGTCAGCATCATGCTTTGGGGCTGTTTTTCTTCAGCTGGAACTGGGGCCTTAAAGGGACAGTCTAGGCCAAAATAAACTTTCATGATTCAGATAGAGCATGTAATTTTAAACAATTTTCCAATTTACTTTCATCACCGATTTTGCTTTGTTCTCTTGGTATTCTTAGTTGAAAGCTTAACCTAGAAGGTTCATATGCTAATTTCTTAGACCTTGAAGGCCACCTCTTTTCAGAATGCATTTTAACAGTTTTTCACCACTAGAGGGTGTTAGTTCACGTATTTCATATAGATAACACTGTGCACGTGACGTTATCTGGGAGCAGGCACTGATTGGCTAGACTGCAAGTCTGTCAAAAGAACTGAAAAAAGGGGCAGTTTGCAGAGGCTTAGATACAAGATAATCACAGAGGTTAAAAGGTATATTATTATAACTGTGTTGGTTATGCAAAACTGGGGAATGGGTAATAAAGGGATTATCTTTCTTTTAAAACAATAAAAATTCTGGTGCAGACTGTCCCTTTAATCAAGATAGAGGGAATAATGAACACTTCCAAATACCAGTCAATATTGGCACAAAACCTTCAGGCTTCTGCTAGAAAGCTGAACATGAAGAGGAACTTCATCTTTCAGCATGACAACGACCCAAAGCATACATCCAAATCAACAAAGGAATGGCTTCACCAGAAGAAGATTAAAATTTTGGGATAGCCCAGCCAGAGCCCAGACCTGAATCCAATTCAAAATCTGTGGGGTGATCTGAAGAGTGCTGTGCACAGGAGATGCCCTCGCAATCTGACAGATTTGGAGTGTTTTTGCAAAGAAGAGTGGGCAAATCTTGCAAAGTCAAGATGTGCCATGCTGAAAAACTCATACCCAAAAAGACTGAGTGCTGTAATAAAATCAAAAGGTACTTCAATAAAGTATTAGTTTAAGGGTGTTCACACTTATGCCACCATATTATTTTATTTTTTTTTTTATTTCCTTTTACCTAAAAGATTTCGGTTTGTTTTTCAATTGAGTTGTACAGTTTATAGGTCACATTAAAAAGGTGGAAAAAAATTCTGAAATGATTTATCTTTGTCTCATTTTTTTTACATCACAGAAACCTGACATTTTAACAGGGGTGTGTAGACTTTTTATATCCAGTGTATATTATAAATATATATATTAGTTGGTTTGCAATTGCACAAGTATTAGCGTATTGCTTGCTATTGCTGATTATATGTACTGTATAAATACATGTGTAAGGCTTTGTCCTGTTATTGATATACAGTCCTTAGCACTTTTTATTTTTTTATGTTTTATAAATTGTGATAATATGTACCAGATTCAACCTTTAAAAGTATATATTCGTTATTTTTAGAGCGGACTAGATATTTCCCCTAACCTTATAGCTGGTTATTTACCATTGCATATAGATATTCAAGATATTTTTATGTTAGAATGAGGTCAAGGGTTACTTTATTGAGAGGCCCCTTGCCAAGGTAGAAAACACTTAGCATTGGTGAAGAGCTAACACAGATAAATATCCCACTTTGGTGAAATTGGCCAAAACCCTACTTATACACCTCAACAGCCTCTTCTCTGCTGCAGGAAATATAGCTTCATATAGATTCAGATAAAGCATGCAATTTTAAGCAACTTTCTAATTTAATTCTATTATTAATTCTTCGTTCTCTTGGTATCTTTATTCGAAAAATCAGGAATGTAAGCTTTGGATTGTGCTTGCTTATTGGTGGCTACATTTAGCCACCAATCAGCAAGCAGTACCCAGGTGCTGAACCAAAAATGGGCCTGCTCCTAAGCTTTACATTCCTTCTTTTCAAATAAAGATAGTAAGACAAGAAAAAATGAGAATAATAAATTAGAAAGAAAAATTGCATGCTCTATATGAATCATGAAAGAAAAAATGTGGGTTTAGGGTCCCTTTAAGACCAGAAAAAGTTTGGATTGCAGAATATTCGTGTCTTGAAAGGGACATAAACAAGTTGGTATAGACAAAATATGTACTTTTATTACTTTATGTAACTAATTTGGCTTATTTTGGAAAAAAAGGAAATTTATGCTTACCTGATAAATTTATTTCTTTTACGATATGACGAGTCCATGGATTTCATCCTTACGTATGGGATTACGCCTCCTGTTTAGCAGGAAGTGGCAAAGAGCACCACAGCAGAGCTGTATATATATATATATATATATATATATATATATATATATATATATATCTCCTCCCTTCCCTCCCCCTCCAGTCATTCGACCGAAGTTAGGAAGAGAAAGGAAAAGCCAAAAGGTGCAGAGGTGACTGAAGTTTAACAAAATAAATACCTGTCTTAGAAATTACAGGGTGGGCCGTGGACTTGTCATATCGTAAAAGAAATAAATTTATCAGGTAAGCATAAATTTCCTTTTCTTTTACAAGATATGACGAGTCCACGGATTTCATCCTTACTTATGGGATACAATACCAAAGCTATAGGACACTGATGAAAGGGAGGGACAAGACAGGAACCTAAACGGAAGGCACCACTGCTTGAAGAACCTTTCTCCCAAAAACAGCCTCAGACGAGGCAAAAGTATCAAATTTGTACAATTTGGAAAAAGTGTGAAGAGACGACCAAGTTGCAGCCTTGCAAATCTGTTCAACAGAAGCATCGTTTTTAAATGCCCATGAGGAAGCCACAGCCCTAGTAGAATGAGCCGTAATTCTTTCAGGAGGCTGCTGTCCAGCAGTCTCATATGCCAGACAGATGATACTCTTCAGCCAAAAAGAAAGAGGTAGCCATAGCTTTCTGACCCCTACGCTTTCCAGAAAAAACAACAAATAAATGAAGATGTTTGACGAAAATCCGTAGTCGCCTGCAAGTAAAACTTCAAGGCACGGACCACGTCCAAGTTATGCAACAGACGCTCCTTCTTAGAAGAAGGATTAGGACATAATGAAGGAACAAACATTTCCTGATTAATATTCTTATTAGAAACAACCTTAGGAAGGAAACCAGGTTTGGTACGTAAAACCACCTTATCAGAATGGAAGATAAGATAAGGCGAGTCACATTGTAACGCTGAAAGCTCAGAAATTCTACGAGCAGAAGAAAGAGCAACCAAAAATAAAACCTTCCAAGATAACAACTTAATATCTATGGAATGCATGGGTTCAAACGGAACCCCTTGAAGAACATTAAGAACTAAATTCAAACTCCAGGCTGGAGCAATTGGTCTAAACACAGGCTTAATTCTGGAGAGAGCCTGACAAAAAGACTGAACGTCTGGAACATCTGCAGAGATTTGTCCCTTTAAGGAACTTGCTGATAACCCTTTCTCCAATCCTTCTTGGAGAAAAGACAGAATTCTGGGAATCCTAACTCTACTCCATGAGTAGCCCTTGGATTCGCACCAATAAAGATATTTACGCCATATCTTATGGTAGATCTTTCTAGCAACAGGCTTACGTGCCTGAATCAAAGTATCAATGACCGGGTCAGAGAACCCCCGCTTAGATAAAATCAAGCGTTCAATCACCAAGCAGTCAGTTGCAGAGAAACTAGATTTGGGTGTTGGATGGGTCCCTGAATTAGAAGGTCCTGCCTCAATGGAAGCTTCCACGGCGACAGAGAGGACATGTCCACTAGATCGGCATACTAAGTCCTGCAAGGCCACGCAGGTGCTATTAGAATTACTGAAGCCCTCTCCTGTTTGATCCGAGCAATCACCCGGAGAAGGAGAGCAAACGGTGGAAACACATGAGCTAGGTTGAACGACCAAGACACTGCCAAGGCATCTATCAGTGCGGCCTTAGGATCCCTTAACCTGGATCCGTATCTTGGGAGCTTGGCATTCTGACGAGACGCCATCAGATATAATTCCTGTCTGCCCCATCTGAGAATCAGGGTGGCAAAGACCTCCGGATGGAGTTCCCACTCCCCCAGATGAAACGTCTGTCTGCTTAAAAAGTCTGCTTCCCAGTTGTCCACTCCTGGGATGTAGATTGCTGACAGATAACAAGAGTGAGCCTCTGCCCACCGAATTATCTTGGATACTTCTGTCATCGCTAAGGAACTCCTTGTTCCTCCCTGATGATGTTGTCCGACTGAAAACGGATGAATTTGGCCGAAGCCAACTGAGGCCAAGCCTGAAGCGCATTGAATATTGCTCTCAATGCCAGAATATTGATTGGAAGAAGAGACTCTGACCGAGTCCACACACCCTGAGGCTTCAGGGAATTCCAGACTGCACCCCAACCTAGTAGGCTGGCGTCCATTGTCACTATCACCCATGACGGTCTGCGGAAGCACGTCCCTTGGGACAGATGATCCGGCGACAACCACCAAAGAAGAGAGTCTCTTGTCTCCTGATCCAGATCTATCTGAGGAGACAAATTTGCATAATCTCCATTACACTGCCTGAGCATGCTCAGCTGTAGCAGTCTGAGATGAAAACGAGCAAATGGATTGATGTCCATTGCCGCCACCATCAATCCTATTACAGCCATGCACTGAGCCACTGATGGCCGAGGATTGGACTGAAGGGCTCGGCATGTATTCAGAATCTTTAACTTTCTGACCTCTGTCAAGAAAATTTTCATGGATATTATTTATTTATAAAATATTTTACCAGGAAGGATACATTGAGATTTCTCTCGTTTTCAAGTATGTCCTGGATATGGAATCCATCAGAGTTCCCAAGAAGGGAACCCTTGTCTCTGGAATTAGTGAACTCTTTTCTAGATTCACCTTCCACCCGTGAGTCCTCAGAAAGGACAGAACCATGTCTGTATGAGACTGTCAAGACGGTAAGACGCCTGGATCAGAATATCGTATAGATAAGGCATCACTGCAATACCCTGCGGCCTGAGAACCGCCAGAAGGGACCCTAGAACCTTCGTGAAGATCCTGGGTGCTGTGGCCAACCCGAAGGAAAGAGCCACGAACTGAAAAGGTTTGTCCAGGAAGGCAAACCTTAGGAACTGATGATGATCCTTGTGGATAGGAATATGAAGGTATGCATCCTTCAAGTCCACGGTAGTCATATATGGACCCTCCTGGATCAATGGTAGAATTTTTTGAATAGTCTCCATCTTGAAGGATGGGACTCTGAGAAACTTGTTTAGACTCTTGAGATCTAAAATGGGTCTGAACTTTCCCTCTTTTTTGGGAACCACGAAAAGATTTGAGTAAAACCCCTGCCCCTGTTCCAGTATTGGAACGGAACGAATTACTCCCATAGTAGAGAGGTCCCTTACACACCGCGTAAGAACGCCTCTCTTTTTATATGGTCTACAGACAATCGTGAAAGAAGAAACCTCCCTCTTGGGAGCGAATTTTTGAATTCCAGTTGATACCCTTGGGACACGATTTCCAGTGTCCAGGAGTCCTGAACATCTCTTACCCAAGCCTGGGCAAAAAGAGAAAGTCTGCCCCCTACTAGATCCGGTCCCGGATCGGGGGCCACTCCTTCATGCTGTCTTTGGAGCAGCAGTGGGTTTCTTGGGTTGTTTACCTTTGTTCCAAGCCTGGTTGGGTCCCCAGACAGTCTTGGCTTGCGCAAAATTCCCTTCCTGTTTAGCGGAAGAAGAAGCGGGGACTCCTTTGAAGTTCCGAAAGGAACGAAAATTATTTTGTTTACCTCTCAGTTAAGCTGCTTTATCCTGAGGTAGGAGATGACCCTTACCTCCCGTAATGTCAGAAATAATTTCTTTCAAGTCAGGCCCGAATAGGGTTTTCCCTTTGAAAGGAACAGCCAAAAGCTTTGACTTAGATGACACATCAGCAGACCAAGACTTTAACCATAACGCTCTGCGCGCTAAAATGGCAAATCCGGCATTCTTAGCCGCCCGCTTGGCAATCTGAAAGGCGGCGTCAGTAATAAAAGAATTAGCCAGTTTAAGCGCCTTAATTCTATCAAGAATTTCCTCTAAAAGGAGTCTCAGTCTTAAGAGACTCTTCTAAGGCGTCAAACCAGAAAGCCACCGCAGTGGTAACTGGTACAATGCAGGCTGTCGGTTGTAAAAGGAAACCCTGATGAATAGACCCTCCAATTTCTTATACATAGGGTCTTTGAAAGAACAACTGTCCTCAATAGGAATAGTTGTATGCTTAGCCAGGGTAGATATAGATCCCTCCACCTTAGGGACTGTTTGCCAAGAGTCCAGAATAGTGTCAGATATGGGATACATTTTCTTAAAATTAGGAGAAGGTGAGAACGGGATACCCGGTTTTTCCCATTCCCGTGAAATAATGTCAGAGATTCTCTTAGGAACCGGAAAAACATCAGAGTAAGTAGGCACCTCTAAGTATTTGTCCATCTTACACAATTTCTCTGGTGGTACCACAATAGAGGCACCTCCAGAAGAAACAGGCGGAGGTGTTCAAGCTTAAATCTAAAGGACATGACGTCCGAGTCCGTCTGAGGCAACACATTTCCCGAATCAGAAAGTTCCCCCTCAGACAGAAGTTCCCTGACCCCCAAATCAGATCCCTGTGAGGGTACATCGGAAATAGCCAACAAAGCATCAGAGGTCGCAGTATTCAAATTGACTTCTGTCCTGCTGCATTTGCCCTGTAACACTGGCAACTTAGATAAAACCTCTGTAAGGGTAGATGACATAACTGCAGCCATATCCTGCAGAGTAAATGAAGAAAACGTGGCTGAAGAACCCGACGTCGCTTGGGTGGGCGTTAGAGGTTGTGACGCATGGGGAGAAAGTAGCGGCATACCCTGACTCTCAGCAGACTGAGAAGCATCCTTAGACACACTTTCCTTAAAGAAAATCTGCCCTTTATATTGTAAGGCCCTTTCAGTACAGGAGGGACAAAAAGTAAGAGGGGGTTCCACAATGGCATCTAAACACAAAGAACAAGTAGTTTCCTCAAGTTCAGACATGTTAAACAGACTAGCACTAGCAATAATAGTCGTTCTTTAGTTGAAACATTGAGCTCTGAAGTCAATTTACATAGACAAAATATCTGTACTCCCCGTCTCTCTCTCTCTCTCCTCTGTGTCTGTCTGTCCCCCCTGTCTCTCTCTCCCCTGTGTCTCTCCCCTCTGTCCCACTCCCTCTCCTTATGTGTCATTCTCCGCCATGGTCTCTTTCTCTCTCTTCCTCCCCCTCTGACTCTTTCATCCCTTATGTGTCTCTCTAACCCTCTGTGTGATTGTGTCTCTTTCTCTCTAACCCTCTGCGTCTCTCTCTCTCCCTATCCCCCCCGTCTCTCTCTCCCTTTCCCCCCCGTCTCTCTCTCCCCACAAGTATTTGTCTGTGTTTTGGTCTACCTTTTATTTATTTAATGAATTAGTGGTGCCATCTGAGGATGTGGCTTTATTTAAAGGGGTGGGGTCAAGCGCCCCACCATCTTTAAATTTCACCAGCTGCCACTGGATCAAGACATTTTTATATTTACTGAATAATGAAGGAATCTATAAACATAATTTGCAGCATTAAAGTAAAAAGTATGTTTTAAACATATTTTAATGGGCCTGGATTTCTAGATCTCATAATCAGAGCAAGCATTTTGTTATCTGGCAAGAGTTTCTGTTACAATCCTTTAGACTAAAATCAGATGTTTACTAAGTTGACCCGTTTTCCAAGACACCATTTAAAGGGACATGAAACCCATATGTTTTCTTTGAGGATTTAGAAATCCCATGCAATTTTAAATAACTTTCCAATTTACATCTAATATCTAATTTTCTTCATTCTTTGTATATCCTTTGTTGAAAATCATATATAAATATGCTCAGTAGCTGCTGATTGGTGGCTGCATATAGATACCTCATGCGATTGACTCACCCATGTGCATTGCTATTTCTTCAACAAAGGATATCTAAAGAATGAAGGCGTATCCTAGCCACTGCCTCACCAGCCTCTGACGTCACCACACGTCACTGATATATAGCTATGTATATAGAGTATCCTCGGAAATCAATAAGGTGATCTGAAGTCACACATGCAGCATAAACATTTGGTTGTTTGACACACAGATAAAGAGTCTACATTATCATTTTGCTGTGTGTGTCAGTAAGGGTATCTGTTAGTCAAAAGCCTAATTTCTATCTAGTAGACAAAAGTTACGGTAATTTTCTGCAAAGTTTAATTCATTACATATATAAAACATCATACAGTATTAAGGTAATTTATATAGATAACAAAAGTGGCGACACTCGCCAGGCTCTTAAGTGGATCACTCTGACACACATAGTACAGTATACACATACAATACATTCAGTAAAACTCTGGTACTTTTTGTGACAGAACCATTTGGGTAACAAGGTGTCTGGTATAGAAAATGACAGACCAGGATTACATTATATAACCAGGGTATACATCTAAATCTTTATTTTTTTTTAAATGCATAAAGGAATGTTTAATTCTGCAAATTTGTATCATGCATACAAAACAGTACTAACAAAATGTGATAGAAGATCATTCTTTTTTTTTAATGAAAAAAAGATAAAACCACAAAATATTTTCTTCCATGATTCAGATACAGCAAACAATTAAAAAAATACTTATATTATTGTAAAGTTGTTCAAAATTGCATTATCTGGTTTAGTAAGGTTTAATTTCAACATTAATATTCATTTAAAGGGACACTAAACACAATTTTTTTCTTTCATGATTCAGATAGAGCATGGAATTTTAAGCATCTTTCTAATGTACTCCTATTATCAAATTTTCTTTGATTTTTTTTCTATCTTTATTTAAAAATCTGGAATGTGATGCATTATAAAATAAGTTGTCTACCGCGTAGGAACGTGTCTATCACGTCACTTCCGGTGACATGAATCAGCTGCTTGAGGTTGTGGCGCTCACTGTGCATGCCCATAGGAATGTGGTGGACACATTCCTATGGTAGACAACTTATTTTAGAACACCGGCCCATTTTTGGTGAGAACCTGGGTTATGCTTGCTTATAGGTGGGTAAATGTAAGCCATCAATAAGCAAGTGCTTTCCATGGTGCTGAACCTAAAATGGGCTGGCTGCTAAGATTTACATTGCTGCTTTTAAAATAAAGATAACAAGAGAACAAAGAAAAAAAATGATAATAGGAATAAATTAGAAAGTTGCTTAAAATGTCATGCTCTATCTAAAGCATGAAAGAAAAAATGTGGGTTCAGTGTCCCTTTAAAGCTGTTCTTATTTTGGGATAAAATTGCAGGTCTGTGCATTGCTGGGACAGAAGCTCATTGGCTGATAAGTCTCCTGAAATTCTATTGGTAGCCACTGACATGCCCCACAAGCATAACAACTAAAACTGTTTATTTTTCAGCACAGGAACTTCTGTAAAACATATTAGAACATGTTAAAATAATTGTAGTCCTGTTGGATATTATGTTTACAAATAACAGGGCAGTGCTGGATCCCGGAGTAAAATATGTGTATAAAAGTTAGTTTGTAAAACAAAGGAGTCTGATGTGATCATGGCTCTACCTAAGCAAAGATTGCATCCCTACAAATATTACACATTAAAAGAAATGAGCTATTGAGAGATAACACTCTTCTTGAATGAGTATAATATATATATATATATATATATATATATATATATATGTATGTGTATGTATGAACACTGTCTCGTAATCATGCAAACAGTAGTGATCAAAGTAGCTGTCATGTTTAGTTCTATATCGGGAAAGCAGGACACACTGACGGCAGCTGTCCTAAACTCCAGGTACACATAACGAGCTGTCAATCTTTGCTAATTACAATCTTGTCAATAAAATAAACATTAAAAACCGTACTCACCAGTGCAGCATGTGCATGAGATGGTGTGCCCGAGACTCTGTTCTGCCGTAATGTAAACTTTCCGTAGTTTTATTTCTCCTCCCCACAGGGGACAAAACTTTCGCTCTACTTCCGGCTCCGCCGAGCTGTCGCATCACGGAGGGTGGGGACGTGACGTCAGAAATGACTAGACACCTCCATATTGGATGTGGTTGCGTCTAATAACGTATTCTACTTTGGAACTAAGCCACGCCCCGGCTTCAGTCTGTTTGCGAATGAGAGTTTAGGGATTTCAGCACTTCCGTGCGTGGTTGGTTGTCACTTTTTGACCAATGGCAGAGCACCGCGCTGAAGTTTGAACAGTTGGGTTTGAGGTAAGGAGGTAACGGTCGTTTTGCAGTTCCTGGGAGAGTCGGCTGTTTGCGATATGTCCACCAAGCAAATTTATTATTCAGACAAGTACGACGATGACCTGTTTGAATATCGGTGAGTTGTTGGTTGAAGGAATTTGTTTTTGCGCACATTTGAGGAGTTTAGTGACATACAGGAGTTTATATTGTTAGTCGTGTTGAAAGGACGCGATACTTTACTGGGCCACGGTTCACAACTCCGCGTACTTTACATATAGAAGGAAAATAGGGGTAAACTACATTACAAATTTGACAGCCCTTTTTATAACGTTTAATAGGCCATTAAAACATAATTTTAATTTATGTTGGTTGGTTGGTGGGCAGTGACATTACTATGTAGTTATGCTGAAAGTGACACATATTGGGATATTTTCTAATACTTTGTAAGAGCTTGTCAAATTATGCATACAATAACTATGTCATTACTGGTAGAAGATGGGGTTTTCTAAAGGATTATACCACTTTGGTGGACATTTTTCCGTCTTTAGCTTTCTAGTGATTGCATAGTACTGAGTATTGCTCCACAATGTATAGCAGGATTCTCTAAAGTACCACTACACCTTCCATGCTCTCCTCAGAACAGTACTTATTTGTTCCTTGGCACTTATACCTCCTGTCATGTGGGTGAGACAGTGACAAGCAGCTAAGTAACAGTAATACATGTCATTTTAAGACACTTTTCTTTAAATTCACTTCAATTTTCAAATGTGCTTCATTCTCTTGGCATCCCTTGTTTAAAAGAATATGCACATATCCTACACTAGTGGGAGCTAGGTGCTGATTGGTGCCTGCACACATTTTGTCTCTTGTGATTGGCTAAATAGATGTATTCAGCTAGCTGCCAATAGTGCAATGCTGTTCCATCAGCAAATGGTAACGAGAATGAAGCATATTTGGTAAGAGAAGTAAATTGGAAAGTTGTTTAACATTGTATGTTCTATCCCAGTGTTTCTCAACCTTTTTGTAGCAAGTACCCCATGTAGGCATTCATTTTATGTCTATGTACCCCAACTGTAGCACAAATATTATTGATCTTTTACACAAGCAAAACTGGAAATCATGCATACTCGCACTCTACCATGCTAGGAGTCCTTGCGGGTAGAAATGAGAAACACTCCTTTCTTTGATATGTCATGTCTACTATAGCTACATTAGGGGGAAAAATAACAAAGGCCAAGCCCTGGAGTACCCCCTGCTAATGCCCCAAGTACCCCCAGGTGAACATGTACCACAGGTTGAGAAACTAGGTTTAATCCGAATCATGAAAGAAAAAGTTGGTGTTTTTGTGTCCCTTTTTAAAGTGAATGTAAATTTTTATGCTAAAGTGCCCGGTTTTGAAAACTTTGATTAAAATCAGGGGCACTTTAATTCATCAAAATTTACATTTCACTCCTGTTATGACAAAAAAACTTAACTTTTAAACTAAACAGCAGCTCCAGCTTCCTCCGGTCTCACAAGCCATTTCTGATGTCAGAAATGATTGAAAGGTCATCCTCCAATCACAGCTCCCCCCCCCCCCCGGGGGGGATTCAGTGTCTGATTCACTGCTGTGATTGGAGGAAGCCGGGTGCCTCATTTTAGACCCAGGAAGAGGCTTTCAAACGGGTGGAGGAAGCTGGAGCTGCTGTGAAGATTAAAAGGTAAATGGTTTTTTTTTTTTTTTTTTTTCACAACAGGAGTGAAATGAAAATTTTGCTGAATTAAAGTGCCCCTGTTTTTAATCTAAGCATCAAAATTTACATTCACTTTAAGGTAATTATTTTTCTCCTTCCAATAAAGTACAGCTGAAAATTGATCAAATATGAATGATTAACCAATTAAACTGGAGACAGTTTGCATTCCTTCCAATAATTTCATTCATTTCAATTAGTTATGCATATCTAATGATATGTAATCAAATCATAGTCTGATATAACCGGAAAATAATCTGAAGTTTTTGTTCTTAAAATGAAAACCATGATCCAAATACACACTAGTTTAATTCATATTTGTTATATAAATACACTGGCCTCCCCCCCGTAATGTTCCTATTGTTAGTCAAAATTAAACATTTCTTCATATAGAGCATGCATTTTTAAACAACTTTCCCATTTATTTCTATTATCAGTTTTGCTTAGTCCTGGTACAAATGTCCTTGGCTGTCAGGCAAGTGTTTGCAAAAATGCTTTAAAAAATAGTTGGAAACTCTGCAGTCAGTGTCTGTAGCAGCTATGTATAACATTGCTATAAACATTTTTGCAAACACTGCTGCCAGATGGCTAAATTACGGGTAGTTGGGTGAAAATTAGAGGGCGCTAAAATAAGCAGATATGAGACCCTAATAGTAAATCTCAGTTCTTAAAAAAAACAAAACCAGTTTTTAAAATTAAAAGGCTATTACCACTTAATCAAAAATCTATATAACATAGATCGTAGCAGAAAATAATCTACTTATGTTAAAATCGGTTTAAGTGGATACAATTAAATACAAAAATATTACGGTTGAATGTTGCAATAAAATTGTGGCAAATATAAATTGACAGGTTTAAAAAACGTTTCATATAATAACAGATTTATTATGACACACACAATGTACACAAAAAATATAATAGTTAATAAAACAATATATGAATATCAATAAAAAGGCAGCCCCTTACTTGGGGACTTACTGACTAAATCTTTAGAATTGATTGATCAAATAAAGCAGCTTTATGTTAAGTTTCCGTTAGAATATACTAAAAAGCATCAAGTGGTTATCCCAAAATAATGGGTGTAGAAAAGTTAATTATAAAGTGCACATTTCATAGACAATGTGTCTTCGTTAGCCAACAATTTTATATTTGATTTCCCTTCTGATTTTTAGGTATACCAAGATCAATTCTGATTGATTGTGTTTATTTACACATAATACTTGTACAGCATTCCTTTAGGATTGAACCTGATTTATGTGCAATCTTACCGGTTCACCTCCCGGTTTTCTGAGGATGGACCTTGCAAGTCAGGTTCTCTTATAAGATCTCTCTGTATCAAATTTCCTTACCAGACCTTTCTGTATAGTATATTGCCTCTGGTTTTAGTTATGGGTCCGTCTGACTTCTGCTTATCACAAACCCGCTGGTTCAGTCGCGGTTTGTCAGTTTCAGCACGGCAACGGCTTCCTAGTTCCAATAGGGGTTAATTCGCTATGACGTTTGCAATATGTCGGCAAATTTGAATTTTCAGTGTCCTCCTAATTACTTGCGCACGTTTTCTGTAGAAATGAATATGTACCCCTCACCGCTGTCTGCTAGTTTCAATTGGGTACTGCACTTAAGTACTAAAAGTACTCAGGTCTCATTAAGTTTTTTGCAAACACGGATCCTTTGGGTTTAGCAGGTTGTAACAGGTCGCTCACAGCTTCTACGCGTTTCACCCTGTGGTTCAGGCTTTTTCAAGATACATCCGCATCTTATCTTCGGACTAATCCTTTTCTTTGAATGCATCATTCTATCTAGCATTTATCTAGTGTTCAATGTCCCTTAAAGGTGGTGGCAGCAGAGATAGTTTAGTGTGGGTGGCATTACAAAGGAGTTTGGGCATTTTTTGGGTCTAGTACAGACAAGTATGACCATTAAACCCACAGATCTAAGTCACAGGTTTGCCTGGAGTGGCAAGTAGTAAAAATGAAAGTAAAAACGGCAATGCTGTCCTTTTTTAGTTAAAGGGATACTAAATGCAATTTTTAAGCAACTTTCTAATTTACTCATATCAAATTTTCTACATTCTCTTTGTATCTCTTTTTGAAAAAGCAGGAATGTAAGCTTAGCAGCCGGCCCATTTTTTTTTAATTTTTTTTTTTTTTTTGTTTCAGCACCCTGGCTTGCTGATGACTGCATTTAGCCACCAATCAGCAAGTGTTACTCAGGTGCTGAACCAAAATGGGCTGCCTGCTAAGCTTTACATTCTTACTGTTCAAATAAACCAAAAGAACGAAGAAAAATTGATAATAGGAGTAAATTAGAAAGTTGCTTAAAATGAAATGCTCTATCTGAATCATGAGATAAAAAAATGTTTAGTATCCCTTTTTAAGTAGAACTTTTTAAATTGTTAAAGGACATTCCATCCAAAATTGGAATCCACATGGATACATTTCAGTTTTGAATAGAAGCATTTTTGTAATATACCTGTATTAGCAAAACTGATTTTGATAGTAACTATCTGTAACCAAAGTAAAAGATGGGCACTTTCATTCATGAAAGGCATTGTAAACGCTTTTTTTTTTTTTTTTTTTTTTTATAATTACCCTTTCATGTTTTTATATACAGTATTTCCCTGTTCTTCTGCCCGTAACGGATACTCTTTCTGCCTTCACTGACGATTCAGGCTGTAGCCAATCGTATTGCAACCCCGTTGGCGTCTGCATATGAATATGTACATCCACACTAGTTAGAGATCTAGGTTTTTTCCTCACTCTAACTAGTGTCCTTAAAGCCAGCCCCCATGCAGAATCTGTGTGTGTAATGTGGAAGCATTTGAAAAGCTGCTGATAAGAGCAAACAGCACTCAGCTGTATCTCGTTCCCCCTCTCTCCTTACCATTACTACAGCATTCTGCAGACACAGAGCTAAACATTTCACACACAGCTCTGTAAACCGATCTCAGGATATATTTCAGACTTGTGTGTGAAGTGTTCAGCTAGTAAACAACAAAGTGCTCCCAGATAAGATGCATAAGGGTTACCTAAGTGAGCTGAAGATTTCACCCACAAATGTGGGCGGCTGGAGCCTCTAAGTTTAGCGAGGAGGCCGCGGCACCAAAAATGGGTAAGTTTAGCAGCAGTACACATTTTTTATAAAGTGATGACTGAAAGTCCTATTTATTTTTACTGATGGTAAATCCTAGCACTTTTGAAACGCTAGGATTTACCATGACTTTAAGTTTAAAGGGCCACTAAACCCAAAATCTTTCATGATTCAGATAGAGAATAGAAATTTAAACAACATTACAATTTACTTCTATTATTTATTTTGCTTCATTTTTTAGATATCCTTAGTTGAAGAAAAAGCAAAGCACATGTTGAGCCAATCACACGAGGCTTCTATGTGCAGCAACCAATCAGCAGCTACTGAGCATATCTAGATATGCTTTTCAGCAAAGAATATCAGGAGAATAAAACAAATTAGATAATATAAGTAAATTAGAAAGATGTTTAAAATTGCATTCTCTTTCTAAATCCTGAAAGGAAAAAATGTGGGTTTTATGACCCATTAAATTCAAGCAAATTTTTAATTAACATTTTTATGAAGAAAATCATCATATGCTTAGTCTATGACAGTGCTTGACAAAAGTTTAAAAATTAGGAGCCAGACACTATGATTTTTAAATAGATATATGTAGAATAACCCAAAAAGTTAGGAGCCAGAGGCTCCTGGGTTTGTTGAGCCCTGGTCTAAAATGTCCATTTAATGCCTGCATTACTTCTGATTTTTCCTTTTGGCTTAAGCCACTGCTCCGTTAACTATCATTTCTCATTCTGCAACTATGATATTGCTAGGCTAACAAAGTACTATATTTTTTATATGGGGTAAGTTTTGTCCTGTAAATGGTGGTTGATGCCAGTCATATTAGTGAATTACAGAATGCGCTAATTTAACAGAGCTCTTAAAGACTTACATCTGTATATGACTTATCTTGCAGGCATGTGATGCTGCCAAAGGATATAGCAAAGATGGTGCCTAAAACACATCTAATGTCTGAAACGGAATGGCGGAACCTTGGAGTCCAACAAAGCCAGGGTTGGATACACTACATGATCCATGAGCCAGGTAAGTTACAGACCTGCATAATCCTTCCTTTTTTTTTTTTTTTTTTTTTTTTTTTTTATGGTCAGTCACACTAGAATGGACATGGCTGGAGATATGCTATTAGGAAATTACATGGTTAAATGGGTCTTGACACGCATCAAGAACATTAAAAATCTTTCTGTTTCTTTCCTTTTTTTTTTATATATTCATTAACATTTTATATAAAATCATTCCCTGGAGATTATTGTATGTTTATGCCTGTAAGTGTAGCTATATTTAAAGCCCACATATAATAATGGCATCTTTTAATTATTTTGACTGGATGAACAGATCATTCTTCTGTCTGAACTGATTTTTGTAATGGAAAGAGAATGTTAAGCTTTTTGCCTCTCTTGAGGGTGCAGGACGCGCACTAATTCTTATGCAAATGCATAAGTTGTCAAAATGTCCCTTTAATGTACGCGTATGTAGATGTTTTCAGTGCTGTACCCTTGTAACCCAAGGAGCAGTTAATTATACATGTGGCATTTATTGATTTGAAGTAGCTAATCTGATTTTCTGTGATAATCACGTTTAGTTTTGAGCTCTGGCTTATGCCTAGATTTTGGGTACAGACTGTACAGACTAATCAAATTATTTCAAAAAAAAAAAAACCTAGTTGTGGTCCCTAAAAGTTCTATTTACAAAAGAAAACCTAAGGTAGGTATTCCACTAATATAATAATTTTTTTTTTTTTTAATTGTACATTTTTATTATCTGAATCATGAAAGAAAAGTTTCACGTCTCTTCCCCCCCCCCTTTTTTTTTCTCTCTAAATCAGAGGAAACTTGATTTTTTTTTTTTTTTAGTTGGGGTTGTTACCTTTCCTAGCTGCACCAATATGTTTTTCTTTAAAAGCACCTTAAAGGGACCGTAACCGCATTGAGTTTTTAACACATTTTTTGTTTTGCTAAAGAATAACAAACCATCCAAGTCTTAACAATTTTAAACAAACTGACATCCTTTTTACTGCAATTTTTTCAATAGCCAAACTATACCCACCATTTTGCCTTATTAGGAGCAGCCAATCTGGGCTTTAGTAAGCAGACAATAAGGCTAGTCATTGTCATAAAGTTTAGTATAAAGTGAATTGTTTTGCAGTTATCAGTTAAAGCCAGTTAGGGACAGAGTTAGCCTTAAGAAGTCAGCTGTGAGTGCATTTCAAGATCTGAGAGTTAGAAATTGTTTTATTTTCAGAGCTAAATTGCTTAAAAGTGGGGCAAAATAAGGAAAATATATTGCAAAGTTGTTTTATTATGCATAATGTTCATCCATTATTTTATCTCTCTCACTTTAAGTGCATGCAAACTTATTATATAACTTTTTTTTTTTTTTTTTCTTTTTACATCAAATATTTATATATAAACTCTAATTTTATGAGTAATTGTGAGAATTTAAGACATTGTGTTTTCCCAGCAATTTTATTGTGACTGTCATAATCCCAATAGTTTCCTGCCATAAGACATCCATATTTGTTTTCAGCAATGTCCCACATGTACGTTACCCCCCTCCCCATGTATATGTTTTATGTGGTTTTAGAAACGTACAGGGCAAAATTTTGGGCCTGCCTATTTATGTGGAAATTGTGCACATTGATTTTATGAGCCTGTGTAGCCTTTGAGGCATTATGGCAGCCCAGGAATGAAAATTACCCTCTCTATGCCCATTGAAATTAATACGTTTTGGGCAATGACAGATAGGTCAGTGGGGTTGCCAGGTATTTTTTCTAACATATTGAGATTAGAGACTGACATAAATTTGTTTGAGCAACTATTCTAATACACATTATCTGTCAGAAACCAGTTGAAATAATTAATTGCCTCACAAACTGTAATGTTGGCTGTGATGCCAGGTGTTTATGTAAATGAGGGTATTACAGGGTCAGTTAAATTTGGTGTAGACAACTTTATTCAGATATTGTTGGACGCCTCCTTTTTTAGTTGGTGGTAGGCAAGGAGCACCATTACTAGATGCATCACTCGGCCTCTCTATCTGATGCTATAAGAGTTTTGCTATCAGATAAGGTTTCACTCCCTGTACAAGAAATGGTGTAGGTCTCTTCTGCTGTACAGAGTGATATTTTTTTTTTTTTTTTTTTTGTTAGGTTAATGTGCATTTTTCTTTAGTTGTTAGCTGATAAAGCTAAATAGGGACATATATGTAGCAGGTTAGTCTTGCACAGTCAGCAGGGTGCATTTCAAATTCTTAGAATTGGAAATTGTTTAAAGGGACATGAAATCCAAAATTTTTATTTCATGATTCAGATAGAGAATACCATTTTAAACAACTTTCTAATTTACTTCTATTACCTAATCTGTTTAATTCTCTTGGTATCCTTTTGTTAAAGGAGCAGCAATGCACTAATGGTTTCTAACTGCTCACATGGGTGAGCCAATCAAAATATATATATATATACATACATACATACATACATACATACATACATACATACATACATACATACATACATACATACATACATACATACATACATACATACATACATACATACATACATACATACATACATACATACATACATACATACATACATACATACATACATACATACATACATACATACATATACACACACACACACACACACACACAGTGAGGCCTCGGTTTACGAATTTAATTCGTTCTCCGGGTCGTTTCGTATTGCGAAAAATTCGTAAACCGAAACACGTTTTCCCATAGGAATGCATTGAAAATCAATTAATGCGTTCCGGAGGTCCGAAAAAATTCAAATAAAGTGTCCAAAAAATGCTCCAAAAGGCTCCACAACTTGCTGCAAATGGCTCCAAAAGGCTCAACAACTTGCTGCAAAATGGCTCCAAAACCTCTCCAACACCTCCACACTGGTACCCAAACTTCATTAATTCAATCATACTTGAGTATGCAGGGGGCACAGGGGCCACTGGTTTCGTATTGCGAAAAATATTCGTAAACCGAGGGGGGCAAACCGGCATTTTGTTTCGTATTGCGAAAAAAATTCGTAAACCGAGTCAATTTTTCTTCAAATTTCGATTTCGTAAACCGAAATTTCGTATACAGAGTCGTGCGTAAACCGGGGCCTCACTGTGTGTGTGTGTATGTATGTGTATATATATATATATATATATATATATATATATATATATATATATATATATATATATATATATATATATATATATATATATATATATATATATATATATATATATATATATATATATATATATATATATATATATATATATATATATATATATTTTGTGTATGTGTGCACATCCACCAATCAACAGCTAGAACCTAGGTTCTCTGCTGCTCCTGAGCTTGCCTACATAAACCTTTCAGCAAAGGATAACAAGAGAAGGAAGGAAATTAAATAATAAAAGTAAATTGGAAAGTTGTTTAAAATTGTATTCTCTATCTGAATCGGGAACGAGTTTTTGGGTTTCATGTACCTTTTAAGTTTCAACGCTAAATTACATAAGAGGATGCAATAATGAAAATATGCTAAGTTTTTATTACACATAACTAAATATTTTATACTAAAATGTCAAAGCATTTTACTGTCTCTTTAAAACATGAGAGGGAAACCACTTTTTTTTTTTTTGTGTGTGGAAAGTGTTTCCTCTATGGAAGGATAACCAAGCCAACAGTGCCCCAGTCACCAAGGATGGTGTACAAAGAGTACCCCTCATATTGCCTTAAAGGGACACTGAACCCAATTTTTTTTTTTTCTTTATTGATTCAGATAGATAATGCAACTTTCTAATTTACACCTATTAATTTTTCTTCGTTCTCTTGCTTTCTTTATTTGACAAAGATAGCATCTAAGCTATTATTTTTTGTTCAGGACCATGGAAAGCAATTGTTTATTGGTGGGTGAATTTATCCACCAATCGGCAAGAACAACCCAGTTTGTTCACCAAAAATGGGCCGGCATCTAAACTTACATTCTTGCATTTTCAAATAGATACCAAGAGAATGAAGACAATTTGATAATAGGAGTCAATTAGAAAGTTGCTTAAATGGTTAGAAATCTTTGCAAAGTATTAGCAAAACAAAATACATAATTATAATTGGAGATATATATATATGAAATAAAATTAGCTGATTTTTTTTTTTTTTTTTTTCCCCTGAAAATTAATCTTTTAAATATCTTTAATTTAACTTTAAAATTCACAAGCAACAAGCAGTAACAACTGCCCATTAAATAGGCAGAGTTTATGCAAAATTTATTGATCATCAACATCCAATAGGCAATTGTTTCTGCCTATCTTATTTAAATATTAAAAGGATGCTCTTTATTAAAGTCAATAGTTTCCACATACTACAGGGGCTTATACTTTAGGTTAGTATAATAAGTATCCCTAGTTTAACAAGCTAGTTAATTTGATTTTAGTAAAAGGAAGTCAACTCCTAGACTAACGAGCATGTTGGTTTTTATTTCTTAAAGTAGACAACCCGCAAAGTGACCAGTAATTATTTTTAACCCCTAGACTAACGAGCAAGTTGTGTTGTTCTAATTAACAGATTAATCGCAGGAGCTGCAAAGATTAAAAGCAACAGCAATTTAGGATGTTAATAATTAACTTTAGTCACATCCTAAATTGCTGTTTCTTTTGTAAGAACAAAAAAACTGTTGTAAGAACAAAAAAACTTGCTCGTTAGTCTAGGGGTTAAAAATAATTGCTGGTCACTCTGCAGGTTGTCTACTTTAAAAAATAAAAACCTACATGCTTGTTTATCTAGAGGTTAAAAATGCTCGTTAGTCTGAGTTTATTTCCTTTTACTAAGATCAAATTGAATTGCTCGTTAGCCTAGGGGTACTTATTATACTTGCCTCAAGCAACCTAATTTCCACCTGCGTTCATTGATTCTTCAACGTTCCAGTGCGCCACTCCCACCAACGTCGACGTCACTATTATGAAGTCTGCCCTGCTTCCCATGTAAGTATAGTGACATATCGCATTAGCTAGGTATGAGGGGCCAAGATGCTCATGCGTTACTTTTAAAATTATATGCGCGTGCGGATCGCCATGATGATTCTACCTAGGTAGAACATCATTATAGGGTCCACGTAAGGATATACAAAATGGGTTTGGCAAAATAAATACTTTTATTGAGGAATAACTAGAAAAGAAGTGAAAAAGTTTAACAGGTACTTATTTGAATTATGCAATATATATAATGAACTTTCAAAAAATATTAAACGTTTTTGGGTTTACTATCCCTTTAAAATTGCATGTTCTATCTGAATCGCAAAAGAAAAAAATTGTGTTCAGTGTCCCTTTAATTTAAATAGTTCTGTTTAAAGAAAAATAACATTTACCTTTAATTTTAAATAGCTTTATTTAAAGGGATAGGAAAGTTTAAACTTTCATGATTCGCATAGAGCATGTAGTTTTGACACTTAAATTCAGTTCTATTTTGAAATGTGGTTTGTTCTTTTGGTTATCCCTTGTTGTAAAAGAATACACACTTCTTACACTATTGTACGCTAGCTGCTGATTGGTACCTGCACACATTTTCTCTTGTGACTGGCAAACTAGATGTGTTTATCTAGATGCAAGTAGTGCATGCTGTTCCTTTAGCAAAGGATAACAAGAGTGTTAAACAAATTTTGATAATAAAAGTAAATTGGAAAGTTGTTTAAAATTGTATGTTCTATCCAAACCATGACAGAAAATTTTGGGGTTTCCTATCCCTTTTAACTAAAACATTTCATAATTGATGCTTGACCCTCCATATTTACACTTAGATAAATGTGCAGGTATATTTCACTCCAAACAATCTTATATTTATTGCTTCTTGAAGCTTAATATGGGTTGATTCAGTGTACCTAGATTATGCAGGGGAGCAATGGCATTAAAGTGACAGTAAAGTTAATCTTTCTTGATTCAGAAAGAGCATGTGATTTTTAACAATTTTTCCAATTTTCTTCTCTTATCTAATTTGCCTTTGTTCTCTTGGTATTCCTTGTTCAAAAGCATACATACGCTCAGAAGCAATGCTCTACTGTGAGCTAGCTGCTTGTCACTGTCTCACCCAATGTGTTCAGTTAGGCCCCAGTAAAGCATTGCTCTCCAACAAAGGACACCAAAAGAATGAAGCAAATTTGATAATAGAAGTAAATCTAAAAATTGTAAGCTCTGTTTCTTAACCGCGGTACTCAAGTAGTCCCAACAGGCCAGGTTTTTATTATAGCTGAACTAGAGCACAGGTGAAGTAAATCCACTGATCAGTAACCATGGTTACTAACCTGCTCTCACCCATCCGTTGATTTTTTTCACATGTGCTCTAGTTCAGCTATAATTAAAATCTGGTCTGTTGGGGGTATTTGAGGACTGCGGTTGAGAAACGCTATCTGAAACCCAAAAGTTTTCTTTCATGAGTCTATTTCTCAACTCTTTATTTTATAGCATTTTTTCTGTGAAGGGGCATGTTTGTTCAGATGCACATTCAGTTTTGAGAAATACAAAACCAATAATATGTGATATCTTCAAGATAGAAATGTTGCTCAAAATAATCGGACAGAAACCTCTGGGAACATTACTGTTAATAGATTAATGGAATTAATTTACAAGAAAAAATAAACATTACAGCCATGAATATAAAGCACCTTGCTATATAATTCAAATCAACTCTATTTTAGCAGTGTTCACCACAGAAAATTGTGCCGGCTCATAAGCTTACATTCCTGCCTTTTTAAAATAAAGATTCCAAGGAAACAAAGAAAATTTAATAGGAGTAAATTAGAAAGTTAAAGGGGTAGTCTAGTCAAAAAAAAACTTTCATGATTCAGATAGAGCATTCAATTTTAAGCAACTTTCTAATTTATTCCTATTAATTTTTCTTTATCTTTATTTAAAACGGCTGGAAAGTAAGCTTAGGAGCCGGACCATTTTTGGTTCAGTACCTGGGTAGTGCTTGCTGATTGGATGGCTACATTTTAGACACCGGCAAGCACCAGAAATGGGCAGGATTCTAAGCTTTACATTACAGCTTTTTAAAATAGATACCAAGAGAACAAAGACAAATTAATATGATTCAGATAGGAAATGCAATTTTTAGCAACTTTCTAATTTACTCCTAAGTTTAATTTTGACTATACTATCCCTTTAAATTAGAAAGTTGCTTAAATTTGGATGCTCTATCTGAATCATGAAAGGAAAAAAATTGGGTTCAATATTCCTTTTAAATACACTATCTAGATGGTTTTCCTCCAAAAAGCATTTTATTTAAATTTAATAAAATAAATTTTATTTAAATATATATTTTTTAACTGGTACCTTTTTCTCTCTACAGAGAAGTTGTTGCGCACTTTCTTTTCAGTCTGGTCACGTGTCACCCGCACTTCCGGTTTAGTTGAGCTGTGCCGTTGTGACCGGACTGATTCGCAGTTGAATTCAGCTTTTCAAGTGGAAGCTGCATTTGGTGTTCGTATCAGATCGTATTACTGAGCAAGTCAGACTCCATTTCTATTGCTAGTGGGGTATTTCCTTGCCGGTAGGTACCTCAGGCATTCTGAGGTATTTTTGGTATTAGTTTTTTCTTTCCCTCCATTTAATTTTCAAGCTTTATTACGTTTAAAGCCTTTTACTTTTCTGTCATAGGCAATCTGTTATTTTTGATCTAGGGTGTCTAAGGATTTTTACATTTAATAAATTTTAAAGCATTTTATTTTTTCTCATTGCCTATTACTTGTGGGAATTATTAGCTATGGACTTAGAGTAGGATCAGTCCAGCTCCATGGATAAATGTTTACTTTTAGAAGCCCAAATTGTTTTGCTCTTCATTGTTTATCTAAGACTTAAAATTTAATGACAAATTACTTCTTTCTGAACCTAATGTCTCTCAGGATAATGCTGTGCGTGATATGCCGCCTCTTTCTCCTCAAACGTCCCAAGCCTTAGTTGTTTCTCATACTATGCCTTCTGTGTTCTCTCATTCACCTAGGAGCGTTTATTTACCTGGGGATTTTGCAGCTTTGGTTTCTTCTGCAGTAACGGCCGCTTTGTCAGCTTTCCCTTTATTGGGTAAGCGTAAGAGAAAATCTAAACACTTGCCTAATGCTAAGGTTTCTGATTCCAGAACTGCATTAGCCACTCTTGCTCAGATGTCTGATAATACTTCAGTAGCTTCTGAAGGTGATATTTCAGACTGACACTTTAGCAGAAAAATCTAAAGAATCTGAAGAAGTTAATTTTAGATTTAAGCTTGAACACCTCTGATTTACTTTTGAAGGAGGTTCTAGCTACTTTGGATGACTCTGAACCGGTGGTTGCTATCAACCACACGAAGTCCTCAAAATTGGATAGTCTATGATTCACCATCTTTTGAGGAGGTTTTTTCTGTACCAAGAAAGATGTCTGAAATTATTGCTCAGGAATGGGACACACCAGGGGTTCCTTTTTCCCCTTTACCTGTTCTTAAGAAAATGTTTCCTGTGGCTGACTATTTGTGACTCATGGTGCTCTGTTCCTGAAGTAGGAGCTATTTATACTCTTGCTAAGAGAACTACAATTCCTATAGAGGATAGTTGATCTTTTAAGGATCCAATGGACAAAAAGCTAGAGGCTTATTTAAAAAAGATGTCCAAGGGTTACAGTGGCAACCAGCAGTGAGTATTGCTACAGGTGCTGCATCATATTGGTGCAATGCGTTATGATCTTATTAAATAGGAAAATATTTTAGAGGAGATCCAGGATAGGATCAAAGCTCTTAAATTGGCCAACACTTTTATCTGTGATGCCAAGATGCAGATAATTTTGTCTGGGAGCTAAGATGTCTAGCTTCACAGTTTTAGCTCTCAGGGCTCTGTGGTTAAAATCTTGGTCAGCTGATGTCTCTTCTAAGGCCAAGCTTTTGGCTTTGCCAGACCAGGTCCAAACAGAGTCTTTCCCTTTGTAAGGCAGAGATCATTTCAGAGATTATGGGTGGAAAGGGATCTTTCATACCTCAGGACAAGAAGAACAGAGCTAGAGGTTGTCAGACTTCTAATTTTTATTCTTTTCGTAACTTTAAGGGACAAAAGTGCTCCTCCTTCCTTATCTAAACTAGATCAACCCAAATCTTCTTGGAAATCCAACCAGCCCTGAAATAAGGGAAAACAAAACGAGAAGCCTTCTGCTTATTCTAAATCGGCATGAAGGTTCCGCCCCCGATTCCTGTGGGGGCAGGCTTTTTCTTTTTCGTCAAGCCTGGATACGCAATGTCCCAGACCCTTGGGCGGTGGACATAGAATCTCAGGGTTACAGATTGGAATTCCAGTCTTGCCCTCTCAGGGGCAGATTTCTCCTGTCAAGACTATCCTCAAATCAATTAAAGAAGCCTTCTTAAACTTTGTAAAATACCTATTCTTTCTGGGAGTTATTGTTCCTGTTCCTCTAACAGAACAGGGTCTAGAATTCTACTCAAGTCTATTTGTTGTTCCCAAAAAGGAGGAAACTTTTTGGCCAATTTTAGACCTCAAGGGTTTAAACAAATTCCTCAGGGTTCCATCTTTCAAGATGGAAATTATTCGTTCCATTGTTCCTTTGGTACAGGAAGGTCAGTTTGACGACCATAGACCTGAAGGACACAAACCTTCATGTTCCCATACACGGGGAACACCATCATTATCTGAGGTTTGCCTTTCTGGACAAACACTTCCAATTTGTTGCACTTCCTTTTGGTCTGGCCATGGCTCCCAGAATATTCACAAAGGTTCTGGGGCTGCTTTTGGCTGTGATCAGATCCCAGGGAATTGCTGTAGCGCATTATCTAGGCTACATCTTAGTTCAAGTGTCATCTTTTCAACTAGCCCAATATTATACAGATACAGAGATGCTGTTGTGTGTTCTATGTTCCCATGGATGGAAAGTGTGTTTTCTAGGGACTATACTAGATTCCATGTCCATGAAGATCTTTCTGACAGAGGTCAGAAAAGACAATATTGTTGCTTCCTGCCTTTCTCTCCAGTCTGCTTTTTGTCCATCGATGGAACGGAGATCATTTGGATTTAACTCAAAGGATAAATCTGGACCCTCTGACAAACTCTGTCATGGTGGGTGTCATAGGAACATCTGTCTCGGGACACTTGCTTTCTGAGACCTTCCTGGAAAATTGTGACTACGGACGCCAGCCTGTCTGGTTGGGGTGCTGTTTGGGGCCCTCTAAAATCTCAGGGCCTCTGGTCTCGAGAGGAGTCCTTTCTTCACATAAACATTTTGGAGTTGAGAGCTTTCTTCAATGCCCTATTAGCGTATCCTCGACTGTCGTTGGATTTCAATCGAACAACATCCTCAGTAGCTTACATCAACCACCAGTGAGGAACTCCGAGTTCCTTAGCCATGAAGGAGTTGACTCAAATTCTGCTGAAGCCCACAGTTGACTCCTATCTACCATCCTCTTTCCAGGAGTGGACAATTGGGAGGCAGATTTTCTGAGCAGACAGACTTTTCATCCAGGGGAGTGGGCTCTCTATCCGGATGTGTTCTCTCAGATAACCCTCAAGTGGGGAGTTCCAGAGTTGGATCTAATGGCGTCCCGCCAAAACGCCAAGGTTCCAAAGTACAGTTCAAGGTCAAGAGATCCTCAGGCGGCTCCTTGGAGGTTTTCATTGACATGTTTGCTCTCCTTCCACAAGTCATTGCTCGTATCAAACAGGAGAGAGCATCGGTGATCCTAATAGCTCCTGCATGACCTTGCAGGATATGGTTTGCCAATCTGGTGAGAATGTTTTCTCTACCTCCTTGGCAGTTACCTCCTGAGGAAAGACCTTCTACTTCATGGTCCTTTCCTCCATCCAAACCTAGATTCTCTGAAGCCAACTGCTTGGAGATTTAAACGCCTAGTTCTGTCTAAACGTGGTTTTTCTGAAGATGTCATTAATACTATGATTCCAGCTCGGAAGCTGGTTACTCGCAAGATTTACTATAAGATATGGTGTAAATATCTCTTTATTGGTGTGATTCTAAGGTGTTCTCCTGGAGCCAGGTGAGTATTCCCCGGATTTTCTTTTCTTCAGAATGGACTAGATAAGGGTTTATTGGTCAGTTCTCCAAAGGGTCAGATTTCAGCGTTATCTATCCTTTTGCACAAACATCTCTGTTTAAGCCTATGCATGTTGATATAAAACTGTTATCCTGGAAGGTTTTGTTTCTTGTGGCCATTTCATCCGCTTGCAGAGTGTCTGAGCTTTCAGCTCTGCAGTGCGATTTCCCCCTACTTTTTTATTTTTTTTTATGCTGATAAGGCGGTCCATAGTACTAAATTGGGGTTTCTTCCTAAGATAGTATCTGATCGAAACATTAATCAGGAAATTGTTGTTCCTCCTTTGTCCTAATCCCTCTTCTCAAAAGGAACGTCTTTTGCGTAACTTGGATGTTGTGCGGGCTCTAAAGTTTTTACTTACAAGCGCCAAAAGATTTTAGGCAATCTTCTGCCATGTTTTCTCTGGTAAACGTAAGGGTCAGAAGGCCACTTCTCTCTCTTTCTCGCTGGACAGCAGCCTCCTGAGATAATTACGGATCATTCCACTAGGGCTGTATCCTTGTCTTGGGCTTTCAAAAATGAAGCTTCTGTGAAACAGATTTGCAAGGCGGCAACATGGTCCTCTACATTCTTTTTCCAAATTCTACAAATTTGATACTTTTACCTCGGCTGAGGCTTCTTTTGGGAGAAAGGTTCTTCAAGCGTTGGTGCCTTCTGTGTAGGTCCTCCTGCCTTTTTTTTTCTCCCTCCCTGTTCATTCCGTGTCCTCTAGCTTGGCTATTGGTTCCTACTAGTAATTGGAATGGCGTCGTGGACTCCATGTCATAGGGAAGAAAACAAAATGTATTCTTACCCGATTTTCTTTTTTTTTCCGGACATGGAGAGTCCACGACCTCGCCCTTTTTTAATTATAATTCGGCAGTTTTTTTGTGTAAACTTCAGGCACCTTTTAATCCTTGTTTCTTCCTTTCCATTTCCTTCGGCTGAATGACTGGGGGTTATGGGTAAGGCAGTTACACTTAACAGCTTTGCTGGGTGCTCTTTGTCGCCTCTTGCTGGCCAGGAGTTGAATATCCCACTAGTAATTTGAATGACGTTGTGGACACCATGTCCGGAAAGAGAAATTTATCAGGTAAGCATAAATTTTGTTTTCCACCCCTGTGCTGAACTGTTTTGCAGTTTTTACATGCTGTTCACATTTAGTCCCCTTCCCACTCTGGGCCATTTTTCAGTGAGAAAACCACATGTGTGGGGACACTTCCCTAGACCACCAGGGATTAGGGAAGAGTATGGGGGGGGGGCACAATGAGCTCCAATTGTCCCTTTATTGATTTTTTTTTTTTTTTTTTTTTTTCAAATTTTACAGGATAAGCAGGCAAAATATCACCATGCATACATGTTGTCATTTTAACAGTTTGGTTGAGGGCATTTTTTTTTTTTTTTTTTTAAATAAAAAAAACAAATTCCATTTATTATAGACTTTACTGTTGCACGCAATCATAAAAAAGGGGGGGAAATTCCTGGCTTCAGCATATTGGAATATTGAAACTGTAACCCCTGTCCAGTCCTGAATAGGGCGTTTTTTTTTGTTTGTTGTTTGTTTCATTCTTGAATGCAGCATATAGTCTAACTCTTAATTTGTTTTTTTCTCTTCCAGAGCCTCACATCTTACTATTCCGAAGGCCACTACCAAGCAAGAAATCTTAAATACTTTATTCTGTCTGTGTGTATATATTCCCTCAGCTATTCATGTTTCCACTGAAAGCACCTTTCTCTTCATTATTTTGATTTCGTTTGTTTACTCTACCTTGAAGATATCGCTGTGGCATGTAATACTGGTTTCTGTAGTGACCATGACCTTCAAGAAGTATCATCACAGAAGAAAACTTTGTTGGAACAGATATTTATGCTATATTAGGAAAGGAAGGATACCACTGGAATAGACTTTGTGGAATTTTTATTCCTGTGTATGTTTAGTGATGGGTAGGACTCCTTCTCGCCTTTTTTTTTTTTCTTTTTTTTTTGTCTATCTATGTTGTATATATTTTTATACTGACTGTGGTTTTTTTTTTTTTTTTTTTTTTTAAACTTCACTTGAATAAAGTGATTTTGTTTTATGTGGCCTTCTATTTATTGTATGAAAAGCTCAAGTAAAGAAAATTGTATACTTAAGTGATGTTTCCTTATGTATGTCAAGGAATAGTGTTTTATTTGTGTTCTTATATCTGTGCTTTATAGGCATGAGTTTGTCCTTGGTTTCTGCACCAGCATCCCTTAAAGGGATACAATAGTTAAATTAAACTGCTTTAACTGAATAGAATTTTTTTTTTTTAAATAAAATCTTGATAAATTCCCTTCTGCCCTTACTATTTAACCCCTGCTAAATGGCACTACCATACTGACTGCAGGAAAGGATGTGCAGATCTATCGGTTTCTGTATTGTGTATTAGTTGATAAAGGGAGAGCAATGTTTTTTGTTTTTTTTTGTGTGTAGCTACACAGTATCTAGCCAAAGGTGGACTAAAACTGTGTAGCCAGGCAAGTAACTAAAGTAATGAATACAGGCATAGCTCGTTTTATAGCACTTCACAGCTATTGCTCTTTTTACAAATTGAAGATTACTGGCAATCCTGTGTTGAGCAAGTCTATCTGCCATTTTTCCACCATATATACACATATATAAATACACTTGTACACATATATACACTCCTATGTATACACACCACCAGCAAATAGATTATGGCTTTCTGAAGGCTCAGATGATGATTAGCATTTTTTAGCAATAAAGTATTTCCCTTGTTAATACAGGTAGAGTCCACAGCTGCATTCATTACTTCTGGGAATACAGAACCTGGCCACCAGGAGGAGGCAAAGACACCCCAGCCAAAGGCTTAAATATGTCCTCAACTTTGCTCATTCCCCAGTCATTATTGAGCTTTCGTGTCAGGAGGTTAGCAGAGAAGTGTCAGAAGATTACAGAGTAGTTCCTTAGGAAGGGTATCTGCCCTTCGAGATGGGACTGGAGTTTTAAGTAGTCTTGTCAGCCACTCAGTGAGAGCATTGATGAAAGTTAGTCTGGGGATGCAGTCTTTCTGCAAAACCATCCAGACTCATATTAACAGTTCCTTAAGCAATCAGCGTTGACTAGTTTCGCTGTCTGCTTTCTTCTCTCAAGTCCATGTGTGAAGCGCTGCTACAATCTGTCAAACTTGAAGGACCGTGTTGCTGTTCCACGGCATAGATTCTGGTAAGATCGTTTCATTTTTTACACACATGTTAATGATAGAAGACAGGGTCACAGTGGGACTCCTTTATCTTTATGGAATCAAGGGTTAATATCTCCTGAGGGTGGTTATTGAACAGTGGGGTCTTTTAATCATATTTGCTATGTGATTTTTGACTGCTTATGTGCCCCAAGGCAGAACATAGTGCGATCTGCGATATTATCGCAGAAAGTGGAGCCTGCCTGCAGAAAGAACGGCCAGGTCTGTTAAACAGAGAATTTTTTCTTCAACAGAATTTTTTTTTTCTCTGGCCAGTGCAGTGCTTTCAAATGGACAACCGGCACATTTTTAGTGCAGACAGTACTTTTATATTATTGGCTAATGGCTGCTCTGCTCCTGAAATTGATACTTTTTTATGCAATATCATTATTGATACTTTTACCCGCCAGAACGGCTTCTGCGACTGTGATTTAAGTCAGTTCTCGGCACAGGGCATGTAAAAGGAGTAAAAGCTTTTTAAAAGAGCCGAGCGGTAGTGTGGGAAGAGGGCTGAGTGAGAACAGAAAAAGAGCGCACAACAAATGTTTACATTTGCGCGCATCATATCATTCTGGGAGACCATAGACCGGCAATGTGTGCTGTATGCCTCAACAGCGTATCGCCTACAGCACGTCTTGGCTATGATTTACATTCACAGACCTGCCCCTGCATTAATATTTCAATAGAGCCGAGCGGTGGTGCGGCGGTAGTGTGAGGAGAGGGCTGAGTGAGAACAGGAAAAGAGCGTATCACCTACAGCACGTCTTATCTATGATCTACATTCACAGACCTGCCCCCTGCATTAGTGTACAGCATGGTGACTTGCAAGATCCCATATACCGGAGAAATGCTGTGCAAGTGGGTGATGAGGTTACACATGCTGTACACTAATGCAGGGGCAGGTCTGTGAATGTAAATCATAGCTAAGACGTGCTGTAGGTGATACGCTCTTTTCCTGCTCTCACTAAGCCCTCTTCTCACACTACCGCCGCACCACCGCTCGGCTCTATTGAAATATTAATGCAGGGGCAGGTCTGTGAATGTAAATCATAGCCAAGACGTGCTGTAGGCGATACGCTGTTGAGGCATACAGCATACATTGCCGGTCTGCGGTCTCCCAGAATGATGTGATGCGCTGCAGTAGGAGATGTGCGCAAATGTAAACCTTTGTTGTGCGCTCTTTTCCTGTTCTCACTCAGCCCTCTCCTCACACTACCGCCGCACCACCGCTCGGCTCTATTGAAATATTAATGCAGGGGCAGGTCTGTGTAATGAGCCCACTGAATGTAAATCATAGTCCTCGGTGTATACTGGCCCTTTAAGCAGGTTTTTTGTTTGTACTATGGCACTTACTGGGTGGAAATCGCTAAATTAATTTACTCCTCCTGAGTCCTTCCATGTCCCTAGCCAAAGCCGCCCTGGGGCCACAATTCAATTCTACAGTAATTTTTATCTGATAATCAAGTATTTCTCCAGTCCAGTGTTACCAAAACTCCTCTCCTTTACAAATGTTTTATTCATGTCCTCACACCCTCAGTGTCTATGTATACTATCTTGCTTTTTAAAAAAAAAAAAGTTTTCATTTATTTTTTAAAGTTTGTTCACTGGCTGTGTGAGTGTAAAGAATACATTCCAGTACATTTCAGGTTCTTTTGACATAACTGCAATAAGCTTGTTTTTTTTTAAATGCTTCTCTGGAAATTTTTTTTACAAAAAATGATGCCAATATGTTCTAAAAACTCGCCCTAAGACACTGTTAGTGTTAGGTTGGCAGTATTTTGGTTATTGTGGTGGGTCAGTTTGTTGTCAGAAGGGGCTAAATAGTTTGCACACTCCTCTTTTACAACCAAGGGGTTATGCTAGCAAATTTAGATCAGCGACACATCTGTTATTTATTATCACCTTCCCTCACTAAATATTGGAATCAGATTTTAAACAATGAATGAACAGCCAAAGCCTTTTTATTTGCAAAATGTAAATAGCTATAATAATACTAATATAATTAGTACTAGTAGACTAGTATTTTATTACTATTAGCGTAAGTTTCTCTGATGAAAGAAAGTCTACTTTTGTTTGCCTACTATAGTAGTGCTTCCTCAAGAACAGTAAAAAACATAATTTATGCTTACCTGATAAATTCCTTTCTCCTGTAGTGTAGTCAGTCCACGGGTCATCCATTACTTATGGGATTATATCTCCTCCCTAACAGGAAGTGCAAGAGGATCACCCAAGCAGAGCTGCTATATAGCTCCTCCCCTCTACGTCATACCCAGTCATTCGACCGAAACCAAACGAGAAAGGAGAAACTATAGGGTGCAGTGGTGACTGGAGTTTAATTTAAAATCTAGACCTGCCGTAAAAACAGGGCGGGCCGTGGACTGACTACACTACAGGAGACAGGAATTTATCAGGTAAGCATAAATTATGTTTTCTCCTGTTTAAGTGTAGTCAGTCCACGGGTCATCCATTACTTATGGAATACCAAAGCTAAAGTACACGGATGAAGGGAGGGACAAGGCAGGAACATTAAACAGAAGGAACCACTGCCTGAAGTACCTTTCTCCCAAAAATAGCCTCCGAAGAAGCAAAAGTGTCAAATTTGTAAAATTTTGAAAAGGTGTGAAGTGAAGACCAAGTTGCAGCCTTGCAAATTTGTTCAACAGAGGCCTCATTTTTAAAGGCCCAAGTGGAAGCCACAGCTCTGGTAGAATGAGCTGTAATTCTTTCAGGAGGCTGCTGTCCAGCAGTCTCATAGGCTAAACGTATTATGCTACGAAGCCAGAAAGAGAGAGAGGTAGCCGAAGCCTTTTGACCTCTCCTCTGTCCAGAATAAACGATAAACAGGGAAGAAGTTTGTCGAAAATCTTTAGTTGCCTGCAAATAAAATTTCAGGGCACGGACAACGTCCAGATTGTGCAGAAGTCGTTCCTTCTTTGAAGAAGGGTTAGGGCACAATGATGGAACAACAATCTCTTGATTGATATTCCTGTTAGTAACTACCTTAGGTAAGAACCCAGGTTTAGTACGCAGAACTACCTTGTCTGAGTTATCAGCCTTACATTGTGATTCTCCATTCAGACTCTCCGAGCCGAGGAAATAGCCATTAGAAACAGAACTTTCCAAGATAACAGCTTGATATCAATGGAATGAAGGGGTTCAAATGGAACACCCTGTAAAACGTTAAGAACTAAGTTTAAACTCCATGGCGGAGCAACAGATTTAAACACAGGCTTAATCCTGGCCAAAGCCTGACAAAAAGCCTGAACGTCTGGAACTTCTGACAGACGCTTGTGTAAAAGAATGGACAGAGCTGAGATCTGTCCCTTTAACGAACTAGCAGATAAACCCTTTTCTAAGCCTTCTTGTAGAAAAGACAATATCCTAGAAATCCTAACCTTACTCCATGAGTAACTCTTGGATTCGCACCAATGTAAGTATTTACGCCATAAATTTTCCTGGTAACAGGTTTCCTAGCCTGTATTAAGGTATCAATCACTGACTCCGAGAATCCACGCTTTGATAGAATCAAGCGTTCAATCTCCATGCAGTCAGCCTCAGAGAAATTAGATTTGGATGTTTGAAAGGACCCTGAACCAGAAGGTCCTGTCTCAGAGGCAGAGACCATGGTGGACAGGACGACATGTCCACTAGATCTGCATACCAGGTCCTGCGTGGCCACGTAGGTGCTATTAGAATCACGATGCTCTCTCCTGTTTGATCCTGGCAATCAGTCGAGGAAGTATCGGGAAGGGTGGAAACACATAAGCCATGTTGAAGACCCAAGGTGCTGTCAGAGCATCTATCAGAACCGCTCCCGGGTCCCTGGACCTTGAACCGTAACAAGGAAGCTTGGCGTTCTGGCGAGACGCCATGAGATCCAGATCTGGTTTGCCCCAACGCCGAAGCAGTTGTGCAAATACCTCCGGGTGAAGTTCCCACTCCCCCGGATGAAAAGTCTGGCGACTTAGGAAATCCGCCTCCCAGTTCTCCACGCCTGGGATGTGGATCGCTGACAGGTGGCAAGAGTGAGACTCTGCCCAGCGAATTATCTTTGAGACTTCTATCATCGCTAGGGAACTCCTTGTCCCTCCCTGATGATTGCTGTAAGCCACAGTCGTGATGTTGTCCGACTGAAACCTGATGAACCTCAGAGTTGCTAGCTGAGGCCAAGCCAGAAGGGCATTGAGAACTGCTCTTAATTCCAGAATGTTTATTGGAAGGAGACTCTCCTCCTGAGTCCATGATCCCTGAGCCTTCAGGGAATTCCAGACAGCGCCCCAACCTAGTAGGCTGGCGTCTGTTGTTATAATCGTCCAGTCTGGCCTGCTGAAGGGCATCCCCCTGGACAGATGTGGCCGAGAAAGCCACCATAGAAGAGAATCTCTGGTCTCTTGATCTAGATTCAGCATAGGGGACAAATCTGAGTAATCCCCATTCCACTGACTTAGCATGCACAATTGTAGTTATCTGAGATGCAGGCGTGCAAAAGGTACTATGTCCATTGCCGCTACCATTAAGCCGATTACCTCCATGCATTGAGCCACTGACGGGTGTTGAATGGAATGAAGGACACGGCAAGCATTTAGAAGTTTTGTTAACCTGTCTTCTGTGAGGTAAATTTTCATTTCTACAGAATCTATAAGAGTCCCCAAGAAGGGAACTCTTGTGAGTGGCAATAGAGAACTCTTTTCTACGTTCACCTTCCACCCATGCTACCTTAGAAATGCCAGAACCAACTCTGTATGAGACTTGGCAGTCTGGAAACTTGACGCTTGTATCAGAATGTCGTCTAGGTATGGAGCTACCGAAATTCCTCGCGGTCTTAGTACCGCCAGAAGAGAGCCCAGAACCTTTGTAAAGATTCTTGGAGCCGTGGCTAACCCGAAGGGAAGAGCTACAAACTGGTAATGCCTGTTTAGGAAGGCAAACCTTAGTTACCGATAATGATCCTTGTGAATCGGTATGTGAAGGTAGGCATCCTTTAAATCCACTGTGGTCATGAATTGACCCCTTTGGATCATAGGTAAGATTGTCCGAATAGTTTCCATTTTGAACGATGGAACTCTTAGGAATTTGTTTAGGATCTTTAAGTCCAAAATTGGTCTGAAGGTTCCCTCCTTTTTTGGGAACCACAAACAGATTTGAGTAAAACCCTTGTCCGTGTTCTGACCGCGGAATTGGATGGATCACTCCCATTAATAAAAGGTCTTGTACACAGCGTAGAAACGCTTCTCTCTTTAACTGGTTTGCTGACAACCTTGAAAGATGAAATCTCCCTTTTGGAGGAGAAGCTTTGAAGTCCAGAAGATATCCCTGAGATATGATCTCTAGCGCCCAGGGATCCTGGACATCTCTTGCCCAAGCCTGGGCGAAGAGAGAAAGTCTGCCCCCCACTAGATCAGTTTCCGGATCGGGGGCCCTCGCTTCATGCTGTCTTAGGGGCAGCAGCAGGTTTTCTGGCCTGCTTGCCCTTGTTCCAGGACTGGTTAGGTTTCCAGCCCTGTCTGTAGCGAGCAACAGTTCCTTCCTGCTTTGGAGCTGAGGAAGTTGATGCTGCTCCTGCCTTGAAGTTACGAAAGGCACAAAAATTAGACTGTCTAGCCCTTGGTTTGGCTCTGTCTTGAGGCAGGGCATGACCCTTACCTCCAGTAATGTCAGCGATAATTTCTTTCAAACCGGGCCCGAATAATGTCTGCCCTTTGAAAGGTATGTTAAGCATTTTAGATTTAGAAGTCACATCGGCTGACCAAGATTTAAGCCACAGCGCTCTGCGCGCTTGAATGGCGAATCCTGAATTCTTAGCCGTAAGTTTAGTTAAGTGTACTACGGCATCGGAAATAAATGAATTAGCTAGCTTAAGCACTCTAAGCTTGTCTGTAATCTCATCCAATGTAATTGAGTTAATGGTCTCTTCCAGAGACTCAAACCAAAATGCTGCCGCAGCCGTGACAGGCGCAATGCATGCAAGGGGTTGTAATATAAAACCTTGTTGAACAAACATTTTCTTAAGGTAACCCTCTAACTTTTTGTCCATTGGATCAGAAAAAGCACAGCTATCCTCCACCGGGATAGTGGTGCGTTTAGCCAGAGTAGAAACTGCTCCCTCCACCTTAGGGACCGTCTGCCATAAATCCCGTGTGGTGGCGTCTATTGGAAACATTTTTCTAAATATAGGAGGAGGAGAAAAGGGCACACCAGGTCTATCCCACTCCTTGTTAATAATTTCTGTAAGCCTTTTAGGAATAGGAAAAACGTCAGTACACGTCGGTACAGCAAAATATTTATCCAGCCTACACATTTTCTCTGGAATTGCAACCGTGTTACAATCATTCAGAGCCGCTAATACCTCCCCTAGCAATACACGGAGGTTCTCAAGCTTAAATTTAAAATTTGAAATGTCTGAGTCCAGTTTACTTGGATCAGATCCGTCACCCACAGAATGAAGCTCTCCGTCCTCATGTTCTGCAAATTGTGACGCAGTATCAGACATGGTTCTAATATTATCAGCACACTGTGCTCTCACCCCAGAGTGGTCGCGTTTACCCCTAATTTCTGGCAATTTAGATAATACTTCAGTCATAACATTAGCCATGTCTTGTAAAGTGATTTGTATGGGCCGTCCTGATGTACCTGGCGCCACAATATCACGCACCTCCTGAGCGGGAGACGAAGGTACTGACACGTGAGGAGAGTTAGTCGGCATAACTTCCCCCTCGTTGTCTGGTGATAATTTCTTTACATGTAAAGATTGACTTTTATTTAAAGTAACATCAATGCAATTAGTACACAAATTTCTATTGGGCTCCACATTGGCCTTTAAACATATTGCACAAAGAGTTTCCTCTGTGTCAGACATGTTTAACAGACTAACAATGAAACTAGCAAGCTTGGAAAATACTTTTGAAATAAATTTACAAGCAATATAAAAAAACGTTACTGTGCCTTTAAGAAGCACCAATAGACTGTCACAGTTGAAATCACAATGAACAAAATTTGTTATAGCAACCAAATTTTCACAGTAAATGCATTAAATTAGCAAAGGATTGCACCCACCAGCAAATGGATGATTAACCCCTTAATACCCAAAAAATGGATAACAGAATATAAACGTTTTAGCACAGTCTCACAGGTCTGCTGTGAGTGATTACCTCCCTCAAAACTAGTTTTGGAGACCCCTGGGCTCTGTAGAGACGTCCTGGATCATGGAGGAAGGAATAGGAAGACTGTGACTGAATTCTTACTGCGCAAGAAAGCGCCAAAATAGGCCCCTCCCACTCATATTATAACAGTGGGGAAGCTCAGTAAACTGAATTTATTCATAATAAACGATAGCCATGTGGAAAAATAATGCCCAAAAGATTTTATCACCAAGTACCTCAGAAAAAAACGATTAACATGCCAGTAAAACGTTTTAAAATAAAATTATGAAATGATACTAATAAGCCTGCTGCTAGTCGCTTTCACTGCAGTGGGGGCTCAAATATAAGTTACATGTATACAGTATTTTCTTAGTGAAGTTCCATTCCCCAGAAATACCTCAGTGTAACATACATACATATCAGCCTGATACCAGTCGCTACTACTGCATTTAAGGCTGCACTTACATTATATGGGTATTAGCAGTATTTTCTCAGTCAATTCCATTCCTTAGAAAATAATATACTGCAACATACCTCCTTGCAGGTGAACCCTGCCCGCTGTCCCCTGTTCTGAAGTTACCTCACTCCTCAGAATGGCCGAGAACAGCAAATGGATCTTAGTTACGACCGCTAAGATCATACACAAACTCAGGTAGATTCTTCTTCTAATGCTGCCTGAGAAAAAACAACACACTCCGGTGCTGTTTAAAATAACAAACTTTTGATTGAAGATATAAAAACTAATTTTAATAACCACAGTCCTCTCACATGTCCTATCTATTAGTTAGGTGCAAGAGAATGACTGGGTATGATGTAGAGGGGAGGAGCTATATAGCAGCTCTGCTTGGGTGATCCTCTTGCACTTCCTGTTAGGGAGGAGATATAATCCCATAAGTAATGGATGACCCGTGGACTGACTACACTTAACAGGAGAAATGAAACCAGGGTTGTGAGTGATATACATTTTAAAACTTAACAGAACAAAAATTCTATTAACATTTAAAATGTATATCACCACCCTGGTTTTATTTATTTTTTCTTGGGGAAAAAGGGAATGGTAACTATATTGTGGTTCTTTAAGCATATATGCACAATAGGTGGGATAGGGGACTTTATATTTGATTGTCAGCTGAGCAGAGCTGGTAATGATAGAATGGGGTCAGTCCACACATATATGCGCGCGCGCACACACACATTACATGTGAAAGTTTACCAAGTTTTAAATAAATGTTTGTTTATGAATGATTTAAAACCGAATTTTATTTCAAAATGACCTGCAGAAAATTTTTCACTACAAAAAATCTCATCGCAGAAAGTGAAAAAAAGTTCTGCTTCTGGGCTTATGTGTAGAGATGTTTTAGGGCTTATGGGCTGATATGGAATGTACAGGTTATTTCTCTTGTAAGGTGTATCCAGTCCACGGGTTCATCCATTACTTATGGGATATTCTCCTTCCGAACAGGAAGTTTCAAGAGGACACCCACAGCAGAGCTGTCTATATATAGCTCCTCCCCTAACCCCCACCTCCAGTCATTCTCTTGCAACTCTCGACAAGATAGGAAGTATCAAGAGATATGTGGTGACTTAGTGTAGTTTTACCTTCAAGCCAGAGTTTATTTTTAAACGGTACCGGCGTTGTACTGTTTTACTCTCAGGCAGAAATTAGAAGAAGAATTCTGCCTGGAGGTTGATGATATTAGCGGTTTGTAACTAAGGTCCATTGCTGTTCTCACACATAACTGAAGAGTATGGGAAAACTTCAGTTGGGGGAACGGTCTGCAGATTACCTGCTTTGAGGTATGTTCAGTATTTTTATTTCTAGAGAGATGAATAAGTTCTAGAAAATGCTGTCAGAGCCTTGTGTATTTGAGGTAAGCTAGATGCAGTGATTTAACGACTGGGATCATGCTTACAAAACAGGGTAATTCTCATGTTAATACTCATATTACGTTTACAGGTTTTCATAAATAAAACATTTTTTCTCTGAGGGAGATAAGTCTTTATTTGGGGCCTAGTTTCCACATGGCTAGTCAGATACTCCTAGGAGTACTTTCTTAAGGCCCCTCTGACATCCAGTACATGGTGGGAGGGGCCTATTTTCATGCTCTAGATGCGCAGTTTCCTGCAGACTGAGACATCCAGCTTCCCTAGAGGAGTCCTCTGGCATCTGAGGACCATCATAAAGGGTTTATTTCTTCACTAAATCGTATTTGAGGGCAGGTAGGAGCCTCAGCAGAGCTGTGGCAAGGTGCTCAACTGTCTTTTACCGGTGGTTGACGTTTTTTAAATCCGGTTTGGGGGCTAAGGGGTTAATCATCCATTTGCAAGTGGGTGCAATGTTGCTTTAGTCCCTTACACATACTGTAAAAATTTCGAAGACTTTACTGTATTTTTTCACTGTTTTACAGTTTAAGTGCTAGTTTTTTTCTCTTAAAGGCATAGTAACGTTTTTGTTTAATTGCTGTTTCACCTTTTATTAAAGTGTTTTCCAAGCTTGCTTGTCTCATTTACAAGTCTGTTAAATATGTCTGACATAGAGGAAACTCCTTGTTCAATATGTTTGGAAGCCATTGTGGAACCCCTTCTTAGAATGTGTACCAAATGTACTGAAATTTCTATAAATTATAAAGACCATATTATGGCGCTTAAAGATTTATCTCCAGAGGATTCTCTGACTAAAAAAAGGGAGATTATGCCATCTAGCTCTCCCCATGTGTCAGAACCTATAACTCCCGCTCAAGTGACGCCAAGTACATCTAGCGCGTCTAATTCTTTTACCTTGCGACACTTGCAACGCCCACACAAGCGACGCCAAGTACCTCTAGTGCGTACCCTTACGGAGGTATTATCTAAATTACCAGTGTTACAGGGTAAATGCAGTAGGTCAGGTATTAATGTGAATACTGAATCATCTGATGCTTTATTGGCTATTTCCGATGTACCCTCACAGTGCTCTGAGTTGGGGGTCAGGGAATTGCTGTCTGAAGGAGAGCTTTCAGACTCAGGGAATGTGTTACCTCAGACAGATTCGGACGTTATGTCCTTTAAATTTGAGCTTGAACACCTCCGCCTGTTACTTTGGAGGTTTTAGCGACTCTGGATGATTGTGACCCTATTTTGATACCACCAGAGAAATTGTGTAAGATGGACAAATATCTTGAGATGCCTACTTACACTGATGTTTTTCCAGTTCCTAAAAGAATTAAAAAAATTATAAAAAAGGAATGGGACAGATCCAGGTATACCGTTTTCTCCTCCTAATTTTAAGAAAATATTTCCCATATCAGACACCATTCGGGACTCATGGCAAACGGTCCCTAAGGTAGAGGGCGCTATATCTACCCTGGGTAAGCGTACAACTATACCCATTGAGGACAGTTGTGCTTTTAAAGACACTATGGATAAAAAGTTAGAGGGTCTTCTAAAGAAATTATTTATTCATCAGGGTTTTCTTTTACAACCTACGGCTTGCATTGTTCCAGTAACTACTGCAGCAGCTTTTTGGTTTGAGGCTCTAGAAGAGTCTCTGAAGGCTGAGACTCCATTAGATGACATTTTGGATAGAATTAAGGCTCTCATGCTAGCTAATTCTTTTATTGCTGATGCTGCTTTTCAAATTGCTAAATTAGCAGTGAAGAATGCAGGATTTGCTATTCTAGCGCGTAGATCGCACAACATAACATTGGTGGCTTACGTCAGCCACCAGGGAGGAACTCTGAGTTCCTTGGCCATGACAGAGGTGGCTCGAATTATTCAGTTCGCGGAGACCCACAACTGCCGTCTATCTGCGATCCACATTCCAGGAGTGGACAATTGGGAAGCAAATTTTCTGACCAGACAGACTTTTCATCGCGAGGAGTGGGAACACCATCCGGAGGAGAGTCCACTGCTTCATCACTTGTGGGAAATAAGAACCTGGCCAACAGGAGGAGGCAAAGGCTTAAAGGGACAGTCTAGGCCAAAATAAACTTTCATGATTCAGATAGAGCATGTAATTTTAAACAATTTTCCAATTTACTTTTATCACTAATTTTGCTTTGTTCTCTTGGTATTCTTAGTTGAAAGCTTAACCTAGGAGGTTCATATGCTAATTTCTTAGATCTTGAAGCTCACCTCTTTCAGATTGCATTTTAACAGTTTTTCACCACTAGAGGGTGTTAGTTTACGTATTTCATATAGATAACACTGTGCTCGTGCACGATAAGTTATCTGGGAGCAGGCACTGATTGGCTAGACTGCAAGCCTGTCAAAAGAACTGAAAAAAGGGGCAGTTTGCAGAGGCTTAGATACAAGATAATCACAGAGGTTAAAAATGTATTATTATAACTGTGGTGTTTATGCAAAACTGGGAAATGGGTAATAAAGGGATTATCTATCTTTTAAAACAATAAAAATTCTGGTGTAGACTGTCGCTTTAAATACCTCTCCCACTTACCTAATCCCCAGTCATTCTTTGCCTTAAGTCACAGGAGGTTGGCCGAGTAGTGTCAGAAGATTTGGAGTAGTCTCTTATGGAGGGTAGTACTCTTAACAATGGGACTGGCGTTTTAAGTAGTCCTGTCAGCCTCTCAGTGAGAGCATGGGTGAAAGTTAGAGTCCGGAGATGTAGGGGGAGTTCTTCTGCGAAACCATTCTGACTCATATTAACAGCTCCTTAAGCAATCTGCGTTGAGAGAATAAAAGCAGGCAGCGAAACTCGTCAAGTCCATGTTGGGAGTGACGCTACTAGCCTGTCACACTTTAAGGTCCGTGTTCCTGTTCCACGGTGTTGATTCTGGTATTAATAACCACAAGAGTATATATATATATATATATATATATATATATATACACGCAAGAAGACAGGGTCACAGTGTGACTCTTATCTATATAGAATCTAGGTTAATACCCTCGGAAGGGGGTTATAGAACAGGTGGATTTTAATACCCATAATAATGTTTGTTTTTTTGCTGCACTTGTGTGAGATTAGTCTGTCAGTGTGGAACAGTTGGAGAGAAATTGAGGCAGGCTTTTTTGGCGTGTCTCTCGCTCAGTGCAGGGGCGGTCCTGCATGGCACTCCATTTGACCGGGTGCGGCCTCAGTAACTTCCTATTTCTCGACCTGTGTTCGAAGGAGACTAAACGGTTTCTGTAGTCCGGGTCATAGGAGCTGGTGAGTGCCCCGGCCATTGGGATATAAAGGTGCAATTTAATCAATAATCAAGTCTGTTATAAAGGCCCAAGTTATGGAGGACTCTATGTTTTAGGATATTCCTTCTTTATCCAAACCTACTAACTGTATACTGTGAGGAGGTTCCGGTGAAACTGCCGTTACAGCTCTGTTCCACATATTATGACTATTACTACTTCCAAAAAGTATTTAGAACAACTGAGCCGTCCACTTCTAAGGGTTCTCCGTCCCGCGAGGTGCTGGAGGTTCTGGAACCGAAGCTAACGGAGGAACCTTCGATCCCTAAATTGAATAGGATTTACGAGGACAGGGTAGTATCCCAGGCCTTCCCGGTTCCAATTAAAATGGCGAACATTATTAAAATTGAATGGGAGAAACTAGGTTTGCCCCTTTTCTCCCTCGTCTTCTTTTAAGAAGCTTTTCCCCATTCCGGATGTGCAGTTTGAACTGTGGGGAACCGTCCCTAAGGTGGATGGTGCTATCTCCACGCTTGTTACGAGAACGACCATTTCGCTTGAGGATAGCTCCTCTCTTAAGTAACTCATGGATAAAAAGATGGAGTCCATGTTGCGGAAGATGTTCCAACTGACGGGGTTCGATTTCCAACCGGCGGCGGCTGGAGCGGCTACCTATTGGTGTGACACGCTAGCAGCAATGGTCGAGGTGGAGACCCCCTTGAGGAGATTTTGGATCGAATCAAAGCCTTAAGGGTAGCGCATTCGTTCATTTGTGATGCTAACATGCAGATTATTCGCCTGACTGCTAAGATGTCATGATTTTCTGTTTTAGCTCGCAGGGCTCTGTGGCTAAAATCGTAATCGGCAGACATGACATCTAAGTCTCGCTTGCTTTCCCTTCCATTCAAGGGGAAGGTTATGTTTGGCCCGGGCCTGGATTCTAATAATATCTACAGTCACGGTGGCAAGCGCGCCTTCCTACCTCAGGATAAGAAAGCCAAACCTAAGGGATCTATTTTTTATCCCTTTCGTGCAGACAAGTCTCAGCGCCAGTAGCCTTCCACAAAATCTGAGCAATCCAAGGGATCTTTGAATAAGTCCAAGCAGAACAAGAAGCCCGCCGAGTCAGTCGACATGAAGAGGCGGCCCCCGACCCGTCCTTGGACCAGGTAGGGGGCAGACTATCTCTTTTTGCGGGGGTCTAGAGGTGGTACAGGATAGGTTTCAAATGGTATCCGCCCAGAGGCAGGTTCCTCCTGTCAAACCTCTCTATAAAACCAGAAAAGAGAGAAGTCTTCCTGGGATTTGTGAGGGATCTCATCTTTCGGGGTAATCGTCTCAGTTCCTCAGGCAGAAAGAGGTCTGGGGTATTATTCAAACCTTTTTGTGGTCCCAAAGGAGGGCACGTTTCGTCCAGTCCTGGACCTAAAGGCCCTAAACAAGTTTTGGCAGTCCCATCGTTCAAGATTGAGCCGATCAGGTCAATTCTGCCCCTGGTTCAAGAGGGGCAATTCATGACGACTACAGACCTGAAGGATGATTACCTTCATGTTCCAATCCACAAGGATTATTTCAAGTTCCTAAGGTTCGCCTTCCTGGACCAGCACTTCCAGGTTGTGGCCCTTCCGTTTGGTCTGGCGACTGCCCCAAGAGTCTTTACAAAGGTTCTGGGAGCTCTTCTCGAAGTAGCAAGAGCCAGAGGAATTGCGGTTGCTCAATATCTGGATGATATCTCTCTGGCGAAGGATCATTCGAGAGCTCTCCTACTTCGACCCCATGGGTGGAAGGTAAACTAAGGGAAGAGTTCATTGGTCCCCAGCAACGGGGTGGAGTTCCTGTGTACGATAATAGATTCTTCTGCGATGAAGATATTGCAACTGTCTAGCCCTGCATACATCCTCCATGACATCTTTGGCCAGATGTATGGAGGTAATCGGGCTCATGGTATCTAGCATAGATGTCATTCCATTCGCCAGGTTTCATCTCAGACCTCTGCAGCTGTGCATGTTGAGACAATGGAACGGCGATCATTCAGACTTGTCCCAACAGATATCTCTGAACAGACCGGTGAGGGGGTCCCTGTCTTGATGCACCCGACCGGGTCAGTTGTCCCATGGGACTTCTTTCCTGAGACCAGCCTGGGAGATTGTAACCACGGATGCGAGTATCAGGTTGGGGAGCCGTTTGGGGTGCCAGAAAGGCAGATAGACTTGAGAGGGATCGAGTCTACCTATAAAACATTCTGGAACTCTGAGTGATGTTCAACGCTCTGAGGGCTTGGCCCTCCTTTGGGACTGTCCCAATTCATCAGATTCCAATCGGACATCACCTCGGTGGCTTATATAAACCACCAGGGGGGGACGAGAAGCTCCCTAGCAATGAGGGAAGTATCTCGGATTCTGGAATGGGCAGAGACTCGCAATTGTTCGCTCTCATTGATCCCCATTCCTGGTGTGGACAACTGGGAAGCGGATTTTCTGAGCAGACAGACGTTTCATCCAGGTGAATGGTCTCTCCACCCCAAGATGTTTACGGAGATCTGCAGCAGATGGGGGACGCCGGAAATAGAGCTCATGGTGTCCAGACTCAATTGCAAGCTACCCAGATACAGGTCGCGATCCAGGGATCTGGCTTATGAGACAGCGGGACACAAGCCTCCTCAGAGGATTACGGCTCACTTGGCTACAGCTGTGGCCTCCTCTTGGGCCTTTAACAATGAGGCTTCTATGGAGCAGATTTGTAAGGTGGCACGTAGGAGACAACGGAACAGGAGGCTTCCGCAAGCGCTCCTTGAAAGAGGGCCTCTCACTTAGTCTGATGTCAATTAGCATCAAAAAAACACCAATGCCTCGATGTTCTGGTAAATCTCTGGCAGCAACTTCATCTTTAATCGCATCTGAGAGCCCATGAAAGAAGGCAGCAACAAGGGCTTCATTGTTCCAACCTACCTCTGCGGCAAGCGTACGGAACTCAATGGCATATTGAGCAACATATCTTATACCTTGCTGAATGGACATGAGTCGTTTAGCAGCAAAGGAGGAGCGAGCCGGAACATCAATACCCTTCGAAAAGAGGCCACAAATTCAGGGTAATTTGAAATCACAGGTTTATTAGTCTCCCACAAGGGATTAGCCCTGGCAAGAGCTGTGTCAGAGTAACGAGATGATAAATCCCACATTAGCTCTGTCAGAGAAACTTTCGTGCAAGTGGATAGTGCCCTGCCTGTGCTTTCTGTTCGCTTAAACTAGCAGGTCTGTCTCCAGAAGTATCTGGAGGTATTACCGGCGGTGTGCCACTCTCCAAGGTGTGCTGCAAACCTTTGCTGGAGGTGAGTCTGCCGGATGACTCAGAGGATCCTGCCTGCCTGAAGTGCACTGTGTGGTGCTTTCCTGCATGTGAGTAGGATCATCTTCTGTTCTTTTGCTCACCTTCTGCGTTCAGCTGGTCTATCCTATACGGCGCATTCTACTTTTATCTTTTAGTTTTTCCAACTGTGCTTCACTATTTAGATTTTCCATTTTTGAGTAACACAGCTCTAGAGACCCTTACTGAAACTGGAGATTTTGAATAACCACAAGAGGATCAGGGTCGCTATTGTGTCCATTGAGCATTTTCATACCTTATTGCAGGAAGTTTTAATTGCTTTAGAGGTAGAGGATTGTCCTGTTAAGAGAACTGGCAAAGTATTTAACGCAGCTCCCAAACAGCCTTCCTCTTTTCTGATTTCTAAGGAATGCCACAAGCCAAGTATTCCTTTTGTTCCATCTACCAAATTCAAATTGGTTTTCTCGTCTTTCTGTTAATTCAAATATTTGGGAAACTATTCCTAGGTAGATGCAGCTATTTCCACTTTGGCCAGGCATATCACTTTTCCTTTGGAAGGATAGTTCCTCTTAAGGATCTGTTAGATAACTTGGTTTTCATAGGCGATCCTTTCAGCTTGCAGGTTTTAGGCTACGCTGACTGCAGGTCTAAACGTGTTGACGCTGCCACTAGTTTTAAGTTTTGATCTCTCAGAATTTATTTCTGGGGAAACCACTCTGGATGAGATTCCGGATCGGATTAATCTCCTGAGTAGAAAAAATTCCTTTATTTGTGATGCAGCAATGGAAATGATTTGCATTATTGCTAAGAATGCTACATTAGCTAGGCAAGCTTTGGGGCTTAATTATTGGTCTGCCTATATGGTTTTTAAGTGCAGATTGCTTTCTTTCACCTTCCAGGGTAAATTTCTGTTTGGTCCTGGACTGGATGCTTTAATTGCCACAGTTACTGGGGGTAAAGGAGCTTTTCTGCCCCATGATAACAAATTTAAGGGGTAAATTTATTAAAGGGACAGAGTACTATAAAATTGTTTTTCCCTTAATGTGTTAACAATTACTTTTTTTGCCAGCTGCAGAGTATAAAATTGCTTCTATAACCCACTGGGAGTGTAATTTCTTCTACTGGCTGTGTTAAATTACTTTTTCTCTTGTAAGGTGTATCCGGTCCAAGGGTTCATCCATTACTTGTGGGATATTCTCCTTCCCAACAGGAAGTTGCAAGAGGACACCCACAGCAGAGCTGTCTATATAGCTCCTCCCCTAACTGCCACCCCCAGTCATTCTCTTGCAACTCTCGCCAAGAAAGGAAGTATCAAGAGATATGTGGTGACTTAGTGTAGTTTTACCTTCAATCAAGAGTTTGTTATTTTTAAACGGTACCGGTGTTGTACTGTTTTACTCTCAGGCAGAAATTAGAAGAATTCTGCCTGGAGGTTTGATCTTAGCAGTTTGTAACTAAGGTCCATTGCTGTTCTCACACATAACTGATGAATATGGGAAAACTTTTTGGGGGGAACGGCCTGCAGATTACCTGCTTTGAGGTATGTTCAGTATTTTTATTTCTAGAGAGATGAATAAGTTCTAGAAAATGCTGACAGAGCCTTGTGTATTTGAGGTAAGCCTGATGCAGTGATTTAACAGCGACTGGGATCATGCTTACATAACAGGGTAATACTCATGTTAATATTCATATTGCTTAGTGACAAAACGTTTACATGATTTCATAAAATAGGACATTTTTTCTCTGAGGGAGATAAGTCTTTATTTGGGGCCTAGTTTCCACATGGCTAGTCAGATGCTCCTAGGAGTATTTTCTTAAGGCCCCTCTGACATCCAGTACATGGTGGGAGGGGCCTATTTTAGCGCTCTAACTGCGCAGTTTTAATTTAGACTGAGACATCCAGCTTTCCTAGAAGAGTCCTCTGGCATCTGAGAACCATTTCAAAGGGGTTATTTCTGCACAAAATCTTATTTAAGGGCATGTAGGAGCCTCAGCAGAGCAGTGGCATGGTGCTCAATTGAATTAACGTTTTTTAATCCGGTTTGGGGCCTAAGGGGTTAATCATCCATTTCCAAGTGGGTGCAATGTTGCTTTAGTCCCTTACTCACACTGTAAAAATTTCAAAGATTTTACTGTATTTTTTTCACTGTTTTGCAGTTTAAGTGCTGGTTTTTTTCTCTTAAAGGCACAGTAACGTTTTTGTTTAATTGCTGTTTCACCTTTTATTAAAGTGTTTTCCAAGCTTGCTTGTCTCATTACTAGTCTGTTAAACATGTCTGACATAGAGGAAACTCCTTGTTCAATATGTTTGGAAGCCATTGTGGATCCCCCTCTTAGAATGTGTACCAAATGTACTGAAATTTCTATAAATTATAAAGACCATATTAGGGCGCTTAAAGATTTATCTCCAGGGGATTCTCTGACTGAAAAGAGGGAGATTATGCCATCTAACTCTCCCCATGTGTCAGAACCTATAACTCCCGCTCAAGTGACGCCAAGTACATCTAGTGCGTCTAATTCTTTTACCTTACAGGACATGGCTGCATTTATGAATGCTACCCTCACAGAGGTATTCTCCAAACTGCCAGGGCTACAGGGAAAGCGAGACAGCTCTGGGGCTAGAACTAATACAGAGCTTTCTGACGCTTTATTGCCTGTGTCCGATATACCCTCACAATACTCAGAAGCCGAGGCAGGTGAGCTTCTATCTGTGGGTGACATTTCAGACTCAGGGAAGGAGTTACTTCAGTCTGATTCTGAGATGACAGCGTTTAAATTTAAGCTTGAACACCTCCGCTTATTGCTTAGGGAGGTTTTAGCGACTCTGGATGACTGTGACCCCATTGTGGTTCCAGAGAAATTGTGTAAAATGGACAAATACTTTGCAGTGCCTGTTTACACTGATGTTTTCCAGTCCCTAAGAGGTTTTCGGAAATTATTACTAAGGAATGGGATAGACCAGGTGTGCCGTTCTCTCCCCCTCCTGCTTTCAAAAAGATGTTTCCCATAGATGCCACCATACGGGACTCGTGGCAGACGGTCCCTAAGGTGGAGGGAGCAGTCTCTACCCTAGCTAAGCGTACTACTATCCCCGTTGAGGACAGTTGTGCTTTCCTAGATCCTATGGATAAAAAATTGGAGGGTCTCCTTAAGAAAATTTTTATACATCAAGGTTTTATTCTCCAGCCTCTTGCATGCATTGCCCCAGTTACTGCTGCAGCGGCCTTTTGGTTTGAGTCTCTTGAGGAGGCTCTACAGGTGGAGACCCCGTTTGACGATATTCTAGACAGGATTAAAGCTCTTAAGTTAGCTAACTCCTTTATTTCCTCCATTTTTCATTTAGCCAAGCTAACGGCTAAGAATTCAGGTTTTGCCATTTTGGCGCGTAGGGCGCTATGGCTTAAGTCCTGGTCAGCAGACGTTACTTCAAAGTCTAAGCTTCTTAACATCCCCTTCAAGGGACAGACCCTATTTGGGCCCGGTCTGAAGGAGATCATTTCTGATATTACTGGAGGTAAAGGTCACGCCCTTCCTCAGGATAGGTCCAATAAGTTAAGGACCAAACAGAATAATTTGCGTTCCTTTCGAAACTTCAAGAGTGGCGCAGCTTCAGTTTCCTCTAATGCAAAACAAGAGGGAAATTTCGCCCAGCCCAAACCAGTCTGGAGACCTAACCAGGCTTGGAACAAGGGGAAGCAGGCCAAGAAACCTGCGGCTGCCTCTAAGACAGCATGAAGGAGTAGCCCCCGATCCGGGACCGGATATAGCGGGGGGCAGACTTTCTCTCTTCGCCCAGGCTTGGGCAAGAGACGTCCAGGATCCCTGGGCATTAGAGATTGTTTCCCAAGGATATCTTCTGGACTTCAAAGCTTCATCTCCAAAGGGGAGATTTCATCTCTCACAATTATCTGTAAACCAGATAAAGAGAGAGGCATTCTTACATTGTGTTCAAGACCTACTGGTTATGGGAGTGATCCACCCAGTTCCAAGGGAGAAACAGGGGCAGGGCTTCTATTCAAATCTGTTTATAGTTCCCAAAAAATATGGTGTAAATATCTTCATTGGTGTGAATCCAAGGGTTACTCATGGAGTAAAGTCAGGATTCCTAGGATATTATCCTTTCTCCAAGAAGGATTGGAGAAGGGATTGTCAGCTAGTTCCTTAAAGGGACAGATTTCTGCTCTGTCCTTCTGCACAAGCGTCTGGCAGATGTTCCAGACGTTCAGGCGTTTTGTCAGGCTTTAGTTAGAATCAAGCCTGTGTTTAAACCTGTTGCTCCGCCATGGAGTTTAAATTTAGTTCTTAAAGTTCAAGGGGTTCCATTTGAACCTCTGCATTCCATAGATATCAAACTTTTATCTTGGAAAGTTCTGTTTTTGGTAACTATCTCTTCGGCTCGAAGAGTTTCAGAGTTATCTGCCTTACAGTGTGATTCCCCTTATCTGATCTTCCATGCAGATAAGGTAGTTTTGCGTACCAAACCTGGGTTTCTTCCTAAGGTGGTATCTAATAAGAATATCAATTGAGGAGATTGTTGTTCCATCACTGTGTCCTAATCCTTCTTCAAAGAAGGAACGTCTATTACACAATCTTGACGTGGTTCGTGCTTTAAAGTTTTATTTACAAGCTACTAAGGATTTTCGTCAAACATCTGCATTGTTTGTTGTCTACTCTAGACAGAGGAGAGGCCAAAAGGCTTCGGCATCTTCTCTTTCTTTTTGGCTGAGAAGCATAATCCGTTTAGCTTATGAGACTGCTGGCCAGCAGCCTCCTGAAAGAATTACAGCTCATTCTACTAGAGCGGTAGCTTCCACATGGGCTTTTAAAAATGAGGCCTCTGTTGAACAGATTTGTAAGGCGGCGTCTTGGTCTTCGCTTCATACTTTTTCTAAATTCTACAAATTTGATACTTTTGCTTCCTCAGAGGCTATTTTTGGGAGAAAGGTCTTGCAGGCAGTGGTGCATTCCGTTTAAGTTCCTGCCTTGTCCCTCCCTTCATCCGTGTCTTAAAGCTTTGGTATTGGTATCCCACAAGTAATGGATGAACCCGTGGACTGGATACACCTTACAAGAGAAAACAAAATTTATGCTTACCTGATAAATTTCTTTCTCTTGTGGTGTATCCAGTCCACGGCCCGCCCTGTCACTTTAAGGCAGGTGTTTTTTATTTTTAAACTACAGTCACCACTGCACCCTATAGTTTCTCCTTTTTTCTTGCTTGTCTTCGGTCGAATGACTGGGGGTGGCAGTTAGGGGAGGAGCTATATAGACAGCTCTGCTGTGGGTGTCCTCTTGCAACTTCCTGTTGGGAAGGAGAATATCCCACAAGTAATGGATGAAACCGTGGACTGGATACACCACAAGAGAAATAAATTTATCAGGTAAGCATAAATTTAGTTTTTTCGAAATTGAAGTGTTTTGTTTTGATTAGATTTGATAATATTGTTAAGTTATGCACTATGGAACTGTATTAACAATATCCTTACTATATAATAATTTCTATCTATATATAAAAATATTTAATATATATTGCCTATATAGGTATGTAGCACTGTATGTTAGCGGTATCTTTGTGTATTCTTCTAAATACGTATTGGTAATTATGCCTTTTTAATCTTCTTCATCCAATATAGTTTACTTACATATTATATAGTTTGCAGCTAAATAAGAATCATTAATGCCATTTTAGAATATAAAGGGTTAAACTAAAAACGAAACAGATGCATATGATTGAATTGTAATTAGAGACCTATATAATGAGAGGTAAGATGTTACTAGATAGGGTCTATGGATACGGCAACAAGCTAGCTGAAACGCGTTAGATCAATCTTTTCATTTTTATTTCTTTCATGTAATTGGCAAGAGTCCATGAGCTAGTGACGTATGGGATATACAATCCTACCAGGAGGGGCAAAGTTTCCCAAACCTCAAAATGCCTATAAATACACCCCTCGCCACACCCACAATTCAGTTTTACAAACTTTGCCTCCTATGAGGTGGTGAAGTAAGTTTGTGCTAAGATTTCTACGTTGACATACGCTTCTCAGCATTTTGAAGCCTGATTCCTCTCAGAGTACAGCGAATGTCAGAGGGATGTGAAAGGAGTATCACCTATTGCAGTGATTTTTAACCTTTTTTTTGCCGTGGCACACTTTTTTACATTAAAAAATCCTGTGGCACACCACCATCCCAAAATAAAAAAAAAAAAATCATAATATATAAATATATATATATATATATATATATATATATATACACACACACACACACACACACATACTGTATGTATTGTGCTGTTATGCCATGCCTCCTACAAACTACCACTGCACTGGGAGTAAAAAACAAGCAAAGTTTAAAAAAAATATGTCACACTGTTGTCAGTCTGCCGTGGCACACCTGAGGATCTCTCACGGCACACTGGTTGAAAAACACTGACCTATTGAATGCAATAATTTTCCACACGGGAGATCTATTTCATAGGTTCTCTGTTATCGGTCGTAGAGATTCATCTCCTACCTCCCTTTTCAGATCGACGATATACTCTCATATACCATTACCTCTACTGATAACTGTTTCAGTACTGGTTTGGCTATATGTGAATGGGTGTCTTTTTGGTAAGTATGTTTTTTATTACTTAAGACACCCCAGCTATGGTTTAGGACTTTATGCATTTATATAAAGTTCTAAATATATGTATTGTACTTATATTTGCCATGAGTCAGGTTCATGTATTTCCTTGTGCAGACTGTCAGTTTCATATTTGGGGAAAATAGACATTTTAAGAAATATGATGTTATATATATCATATATATCATGATAAACGTTTACATGCAGATAATGTGTCCATCAGTAATAGTACATTGCCGGTTGCAGTTCCTTCATCTTCTAATGTACATGATATACCTATGAATTTTAAAGAATTTGTTACTGATTCTATTCAGAAGGCTTTGTCTGCATTTCCGCCTTCTAATAAACGTAAAAGGTCTTTTAAAACTTCTCATAAAGTTGATGAAATTTCAAATGACCAACAACATAATGATTTATCCTCCTCTGATGAGGATCTATCTGATTCAGAAGATCCTTCCTCAGATATTGACACTAACAAATCTACTTATTTATTTAAAATAGAGTATATTCATTCTTTGTTAAAATAAGTGTTAATTACTTTGGATATTGAGGAAGCCAGTCCTTGACGTTAAGACTAGTAAATGTTTAAATGCTGTTTCTTCTGTTAAGTGTGATCAGTCCACGGGTCATCATTACTTCTGGGATATTACTCCTCCCCAACAGGAAGTGCAAGAGGATTCACCCAGCAGAGCTGCACATAGCTCCTCCCCTCTACGTCACTCCCAGTCATTCTCTTGCACCCAACGACTAGATAGGATGTGTGAGAGGACTATGGTGATTATACTTAGTTTTATATCTTCAATCAAAAGTTTGTTATTTTAAAATAGCACCGGAGTGTGTTATTACCTCTCTGGCAGAGTTTGAAGAAGAATCTACCAGAGTTTTTGCTATGATTTTAGCCGGAGTAGTTAAGATCATATTGCTGTTTCTCGGCCATCTGAGGAGAGGTAAACTTCAGATCAGGGGACAGCGGACAGATGAATCTGCATAGAGGTATGTAGCAGCTTTTATTTTCTGACAATGGAATTGATGAGAAAATCCTGCCATACCGATATAATGTCATGTATGTATACTTTACACTTCAGTATTCTGGGGAATGGTACTTCACTAGAATTACACTGTAAGAAGTACATAAAGCTGTTTAATAACTAGAAATTATGTTTAACGTTTTTGCTGGAATGTAAAATCGTTTTCATTTGCTGAGGTACTGAGTGAATAAATGTTTTGGGCACTATTTTTCCACTTGGCAGTTGCTTAATCTTTTTTCTGACAGTTTCTGTTCTCTCTCACTGCTGTGTGTGAGGGGGAGGGGCCGTTTTTTGGCGCTTTTGCTACGCATCAGATATTTCAGTCAGCAGCTCATTGTATTTCCTGCATGATCCGGTTCATCTCTACAGAGCTCAGGGGTCTTCAAAACTTATTTTGAGGGAGGTAATTTCTCTCAGCAGAGCTGTGAGAATTATTGTTGACTGAGACAAAAAACGTTTATTCTGTAATTTGTTTCCTGCTTTCAGAATTTGTTATCTTTGCTAATGGGATTAAACCTTTGCTAAAGTTGTGTTGTTTATAAGGATTGAGGCTATAACTGTTTCAATTTATTAATTTTCAACTGTCATAGATCTTCTGTGCTTCTTAAAGGCACAGTACGTTTTTAATATTATTCTAATTGAATTGTATTCCAAGTTGCAAGTTTATTTGCTAGTGTGTTAAACATGTCTGATTCAGAGGAAGATACCTGTGTCATTTGTTGCAATGCCAAAGTGGAGCCCAATAGAAATTTATGTACTAACTGTATTGATGCTACTTTAAATAAAAGTCAATCTGTACAAATTGAACAAATTTCACCAAACAACGAGGGGAGAGTTATGCCGACTAACTCGCCTCACGTGTCAGTACCTGCATCTCCCGCTCGGGAGGTGCGTGATATTGTAGCGCCGAGTACATCTGGGCGGCCATTACAAATCACATTACAGGATATGGCTACTGTTATGACTGAAGTTTTGGCTAAATTACCAGAACTAAGTGGTAAGCGTGATCACTCTGGGGTGAGAACAGAGTGCGCTGATAATATTAGGGCCATGTCAGACACTGCGTCACAGGTGGCAGAACATGAGGACGGAGAACTTCATTCTGTGGGTGACGGTTCTGATCCAAACAGACTGGATTCAGATATTTCAAATTTTAAATTTAAACTGGAAAACCTCCGTGTATTACTAGGGGAGGTGTTAGCGGCTCTGAATGATTGTAACACAGTTGCAATACCAGAGAAAATGTGTAGGTTGGATAAATATTTTGCGGTACCAGCGAGTACTGAGGTTTTTCCTATACCTAAGAGACTTACTGAAATTGTTACTAAGGAGTGGGATAGACCCGGTGTGCCGTTCTCACCCCCTCCGATATTTAGAAAAATGTTTCCAATAGACGCCACCACACGGGACTTATGGCAAACGGTCCCTAAGGTGGAGGGAGCAGTTTCTACTTTAGCTAAGCGTACCACTATCCCGGTGGAGGATAGCTGTGCTTTTTCAGATCCAATGGATAAAAAATTAGAGGGTTACCTTAAGAAAATGTTTGTTCAACAAGGTTTTATATTGCAACCCCTTGCATGCATTGCGCCGATCACGGCTGCAGCGGCATTCTGGATTGAGTCTCTGGAAGAGAACATTAGTTCAGCTACTCTGGACGACATTACGGACAGGCTTAGAGTCCTTAAACTAGCTAATTCATTCATTTCGGAGGCCGTAGTACATCTTACTAAACTTACGGCGAAGAATTCAGGATTCACCATTCAGGCACGCAGGGCGCTGTGGCTAAAATCCTGGTCAGCTGATGTTACTTCTAAGTCTAAATTGCTTAATATACCTTTCAAAGGGCAGACCTTATTCGGGCCCGGGTTGAAAGAGATTATCGCTGACATTACAGGAGGTAAAGGCCATGCCCTGCCTCAGGACAAAGCCAAAGCTAAGGCTAGACAGTCTAATTTTCATTCCTTTCGTAATTTCAAAGCAGGAGCAGCATCAACTTCCTCTGCACCAAAACAGGAAGGAGCTGTTGCTCGCTACAGACAAGGCTGGAAACCTAACCAGTCCTGGAACAAGGGCAATCAGACCAGGAAACCTGCTGCTGCCCCTAAAACAGCATGAATTGAGGGCCCCCGATCCGGGATCGGATCTAGTGGGGGGCAGACTTTCTCTCTTCGCCCAGGCTTGGGCAAGAGATGTCCAGGATCCCTGGGCGCTAGAGATAATATCTCAGGGATACCTTCTGGACTTCAAATACTCTCCTCCAAGAGAGAGATTTCATCTGTCAAGGTTGTCAACAATCCAGACAAAGAAAGAGGCGTTTCTACGCTGCGTACAAGAGCTCTTGTTAATGGGAGTAATCCATCCAGTTCCACGATCGGAACAGGGACAGGGGTTTTACTCAAATCTGTTTGTGGTTCCCAAAAAAGAGGGAACTTTCAGACCAATCCTGGACTTAAAGATCCTAAACAAATTCCTAAGAGTTCCATCGTTCAAGATGGAGACTATTCGGACAATTTTACCTATGATCCAAGAGGGTCAGTACATGACCACTGTAGATTTAAAAGATGCTTACCTTCACATACCGATTCACAAAGATCATTACCGGTACCTAAGGTTTGCCTTCCTAGACAGGCATTACCAGTTTGTGGCTCTTCCATTCGGATTGGCTACAGCTCCAAGAATCTTCACAAAGGTTCTGGGTGCTCTTCTGGCGGTACTAAGACCGCGGGGAATCTCGGTAGCTCCATACCTAGACGACATTCTGATACAAGCTTCAAGCTTTCAAACTGCCAAGTCTCATACAGAGTTAGTACTGGCATTTCTAAGGTCACATGGATGGAAGGTGAACGAAAAGAAAAGTTCACTTGTTCCACTCACAAGAGTTCCCTTCCTGGGGACTCTTATAGATTCTGTAGAAATGAAGATTTACCTGACAGAGGACAGGCTAACAAGACTTCAAAGTGCTTGCCGCACCCTTCATTCCATTCAACACCCGTCAGTGGCTCAATGCATGGAGGTAATCGGCTTAATGGTAGCGGCAATGGACATAGTACCCTTTGCACGCTTACACCTCAGACCACTGCAACTATGCATGCTAAGTCAGTGGAATGGGGATTACTCAGACTTATCCCCTTCTCTGAATCTGGATCAAGAGACCAGAAATTCTCTTCTATGGTGGCTTTCTCGGCCACATCTGTCCAGGGGGATGCCATTCAGCAGACCAGACTGGACAATTGTAACAACAGACGCCAGCCTTCTAGGTTGGGGTGCCGTCTGGAATTCTCTGAAGGCTCAGGGACAATGGAGTCAGGAGGAGAGTCTCCTGCCAATAAACATTCTGGAATTGAGAGCAGTTCTCAATGCCCTCCTGGCTTGGCCCCAGTTGACAACTCGGGGGTTCATCAGGTTTCAGTCGGACAACATCACGACTGTAGCTTACATCAACCATCAGGGAGGGACAAGAAGCTCCCTAGCTATGATGGAAGTATCAAAGATAATTCGCTGGGCAGAGTCTCACTCTTGCCACCTGTCAGCAATCCACATCCCGGGAGTGGAGAACTGGGAGGCGGATTTCTTAAGTCGTCAGACTTTTCATCCGGGGGAGTGGGAACTCCATCCGGAGGTCTTTGCCCAAATACTTCGACGTTGGGGCAAACCAGAGATAGATCTCATGGCGTCTCAACAGAACGCCAAGCTTCCTCGTTACGGGTCCAGATCCAGGGATCCAGGAGCAGTCCTGATAGATGCCCTGACAGCACCTTGGGACTTCAGGATGGCTTACGTGTTTCCACCCTTCCCGATGCTTCCTCGATTGATTGCCAGAATCAAACAAGAGAGAGCATCAGTGATGCTAATAGCACCTGCGTGGCCACGCAGGACTTGGTATGCAGACCTGGTGGACATGTCATCCTGTCCACCTTGGTCTCTACCTCTGAAACAGGACCTTCTGATACAGGGTCCCTTCAAACATCAAAATCTAACTTCTCTGAAGCTGACTGCTTGGAAATTGAACGCTTGATTTTATCAAGACGTGGGTTTTCTGAGTCAGTTATTGATACCTTAATACAGGCTAGGAAACCTGTTACCAGAAAGATTTACCATAAGATATGGCGTAAATACCTATATTGGTGTGAATCCAAAGGTTACTCTTGGAGTAAGGTTAGGATTCCTAGGATATTGTCTTTTCTACAAGAAGGTTTAGAAAAGGGTTTATCTGCTAGTTCATTAAAGGGACAGATCTCAGCTCTGTCCATTCTGTTACACAAACGTCTGTCAGAAGTTCCTGACGTCCAGGCTTTTTGTCAGGCTTTGGCCAGGATTAAGCCTGTGTTTAAAACTGTTGCTCCACCATGGAGTTTAAACCTGGTTCTTAATGTTTTACAGGGCGTTCCGTTTGAACCCCTTCATTCCATTGATATAAAGTTGTTATCTTGGAAAGTTCTATTTTTAATGGCTATTTCCTCGGCTCGAAGAGTCTCTGAATTATCAGCCTTACATTGTGATTCTCCTTATTTGATTTTTCATTCGGATAAGGTAGTTCTGCGTACTAAACCTGGGTTCTTACCTAAGGTAGTTACTAACAGGAATATCAATCAAGAGATTGTTGTTCCTTCTTTGTGCCCAAATCCTTCTTCGAAGAAGGAACGTCTACTGCACAACCTGGATGTAGTCCGTGCTCTAAAATTTTACTTACAGGCAACTAAGGAATTTCGACAAACGTCTTCTCTGTTTGTCGTTTACTCTGGGCAGAGGAGAGTTCAAAAAGCTTCTGCTACCTCTCTTTCTTTTTGGCTTCGTAGCATAATTCGTTTAGCTTATGAGACTGCTGGACAGCAGCCTCCTGAAAGAATTACAGCTCATTCTACTAGAGCTGTGGCTTCCACTTGGGCCTTCAAGAATGAGGCCTCTGTTGAGCAGATTTGCAAGGCTGCAACTTGGTCTTCGCTTCATACTTTTTCCAAATTTTACAAATTTGACACTTTTGCTTCATCGGAGGCTATTTTTGGGAGAAAGGTTCTTCAGGCAGTGGTTCCTTCTGTATAAAGAGCCTGCCTATCCCTCCCGTCATCCGTGTACTTTTGCTTTGGTATTGGTATCCCAGAAGTAATGATGACCCGTGGACTGATCACACTTAACAGAAGAAAACATAATTTATGCTTACCTGATAAATTCCTTTCTTCTGTAGTGTGATCAGTCCACGGCCCGCCCTGTTTTTAAGGCAGGTAAATATTTTTTAATTTATACTCCAGTCACCACTTCACCCTTGGTTTTTCCTTTCTCGTTGGTCCTTGGTCGAATGACTGGGAGTGACGTAGAGGGGAGGAGCTATGTGCAGCTCTGCTGGGTGAATCCTCTTGCACTTCCTGTTGGGGAGGAGTAATATCCCAGAAGTAATGATGACCCGTGGACTGATCACACTACAGAAGAAAGGAATTTATCAGGTAAGCATAAATTATGTTTTTTAAACCTCCTGTGGTTACTCCAGAGGTTTTTCCTATTCCTGATGCTATTTCTGATATGATTTCTTAGGAATGGAATAAGCCAGGTACTCCTTTTATTCCTTCTTCAAGGTTTTAAAAAATGGTATCCTTTACCAGCAATTTCTATAGAGTTTTGGGAAAAGATCCCCAAAGTTGATGGGGCTATTTCTACTCTTGCTAAACGTACCACTATTCCTATGGAAGATAGTACTTCTTTTAAAGACCCTTTAGATAGGAAACTTGAATCTTATCTAAGGAAAGCCTATTTATATTCAGGTCATCTTCTTAGGCCTGCAATTTATTTGGCTGATGTTGCGGCTGCATCAACCTTTTGGTTGGAGAATTTAGCGTAACAAGAATTGGATTCTGACATATTTAGCATTGGATGCCGTTTTTGATATTATCAAAATTGATGTTAGATCCATGTCTTTAGCTATTTTAGCTAGAAGAGCTTTGTGACTTAAATCTTGGAATGCTGATATGACATCTAAGTCTAGATTATTATCTCTTTCTTTCCAAGGTAATAATTTATTTGGTTCTCAGTTGGATTCTATTATTTCAATTACCTAAGGGTAAATCTAAGGCTTCTAACCTTTTTCGTTCCTTTCGTCAAAATAAGGAACAAAAATCTAATCCTTCTCCAAAAGAATCTGTTTCCAATTGGAAGCCTTCCTGAAATTGGAATAAATCCAAGCCTTTTAAAAAACCAAAGTCAGCCCCTAAGTCCGCATGATGGTGCGGCCCTCATTCCAGCTCAGCTGGTAGGGGGCAGATTAGGGTTTTTCAAGGATATTTGGATAAATTCTGTCACAAATCTGACACAAATTTTCCCACTAAAGAAACTATAACTAAAGAAATTACACTCAAGAACAATTTCGAAAAATATCCCACAAAAGCCTGGAGAAAATGAAATAACGGACAAATATAAATCTGAACCGATGTGAAATCTCTCCCTCGACTCGTTTCTGACTCATCTTAAACAAATGCCCAGTCAGTTATTTGGTCCCATATTATAAAGACTAGCGCAGTATATCAGATTAAAAGCTATCTAGTCCTTTCACAAGTTGAATATTAACAACGTAGTACGAATTACACTTTAAATTGATCTATAGCTAACAGCTAAACACTCTGTCCAATAGAAGCATCTATAGTAATACCATTGATCGATCATAACATCCGATCATTTTTTCACTCACTCAGAACAAACAATCAACAGTAATCCAACATCGTAACTGAGTATATATCCTCCACAAAAAAATCTATAGAGTAGCACCACCTTTAGAATAGTACACACAAGCTCAAAAAATTCCTGACTGAACCTTAGAAAGACCTAAGATACAATTAAGGAATGACCAAGCACAAAGGTCATAAGGGTAGAATGCAATAATCCCTCCATTTCTACTCTTATCCACGTTTCAAAGGCAAACTTAATCCCTATAGGGCATAAGGGTAGAAGGAAATAGCCCTTCCATTTCTACTCTCATCCACATTTGTAAATTTAATCCCCACATACCCAAAAACATATTAAGGGAATAAAAAGCAAACAAAAATACAGAACATTAAAGCTATAAGATCTATTAGAAAAAACTTGCTTCATGGAGTAACCTGGAAAGTCTAAAGGTTGGATAATCAGAGAGAGGTTTTTTGAGATCCAAAAAACTGGCACGATTATAATGAATGCACAACTTTCATTTCTTGAGTTGAAGAAAAATCGTGACCCTCGCAATGCAAATATTGAATAAAACCTGTGAATGAACAGGTTTTAAAAAATAGTAAACCACAACTGTTTTTAAAAAAAACAATGTTAGCAAAACGAAAAAGACATATCTGCATGACGTTTAAGTTATACAGTGTTAATATATAGCGGCTAAATGGAACTAAAGTTCTAACTATCTACATATTGTAAATAAACATAAGTAAAACCTATTTTGATCGTGAACTACTAGACCTTATAAATAAGCTCACTAAATATCAATACGAATAGCAAGTCTGAGCAGACCCTGTCAGTTTCCATAGGCTGACACGCTCACAAAATAAACAGAAAAAAACACAGCTGATACGATAAACATACACGCTTCTACAACAATTAACAACACCAATAGGGATGACTATACGGAACACACCTTAGAATTTGACCAATGAGGTAACACCCACACTTCTATAACATTTAACAATAGCCAATGGGAGTGAGTATTTCGGACACACCTTAGGATTTGACTAATGAGGAAATGAAGGAAACGGAAGTTCAAAGTAAAAATAAACACGAAAGAATAGCCCCAAAGTATATTTAACAATAGCCCTAAAGTATATTCAACTAAGCACACAAAAAAACAAGTCAGACAAAACGAAACATTATAACAAAATAAGAAAAAGATTTGCGTAACGCAAACCGGAAGTGGTAATTGCCACTTCCGGTATTACGAAAATTCTAATTAAACAGGGTATAAAAAGACCCCAAAGAATAAGAAAAACCAGTCTTGAGAAAGGTCAGTGTATGACCGAAACGCGTCGACTGGTAAGTGACACTCTGGTAGGATTATTTTGTTTAAAACCATCTGCACTATTATTGTTTTTGTTTTTGGCAGAAAAGAATAGAAAATTGCTGAGAATTGCACTGACCGTTTGGGTCACCACCTAGAAGATAGATTGCACTTCACACTGGCGAGAGGAACATTGGGAGATAAGTTTCTACATTCCAATTGGGAGAAATAACAAGTACACATTTTTATCCTAATTTGACATTTTTATGGATGTGTGATTGTTCACAATTTTTCAGGACTATTTTTTCATTCATTTTTTCTTTTTTTCACATTTGAAGTTTTACTTTTTTCATTATTTTTGTTCAACGTTTTTGTTTTTATATCACCACTGACTGTGACCACCTTTAACTGTGATATCCTTGAAGAATATTTTACCAATGATTGAGTATCAAGTTTGTTCACATAGCATTTTGATTATCGTTTGCTCACCTTGTTCTCTGAATATCATTTGTTTTTCAACATTATTAGGAAACTTTTTTAAACACTTTATTTTAGACACGATTATTTTTTGGTATCATCAGGCACTCCTTACTCACATTAGTTTATTGGGAGTCACAAATTAGTAAGAAGACACACGGTATATATTGCACATCACTATTACCACATGATGCAAGACATTTAGTTATCATTAGACAGACCATAATACAAGAAAGTGTCTCTCTAGCAGAATCACCTACACTGATCCACCCATACATCCGGATACATTACACTATTTGCAATTTTACTTACATGGAAAATTGTATAAGTAAATAATTGTTTTTATTTTTGATTTTAACTTATTGTAAAATCTTGGATCCTTGATTATTTATTTTGATTTTATGGTTTAACGTAATGTTAACTTTTATGTATATGTACAAATAAACTGACACAATTTTACATATCCTAGACCTGGCCATTTGGTCTTTGGCGCTTTAATTACCTCTTATCTGATTATCCACATCTATTTGACCGCTAGGGGTCAATGTATTAAAGCAAAGGGTCCTTCGCAATTGGCGCTTAGTGTAACTTACCGATTAATAGGATTGTATATCCCATACGTCACTAGCTCATGGACTCTTGCCAATATGAAAGAAATGAATTTATCAGGTAAATTCTTACATAAATTATGTTTTTTGTATGCTGTTTTAAATGGATCATGAATAAAGTGTAATTTTTATATTCATACATACTTTTTGGGACCATTTGTTTCCTGTCATTTCAGGAGGCAAGGTTACCAATAAGTATGCTGGAACGCTATGCAATCTTAAGGGTTCTCCAAAGTTGGCCCAATCTCAGACACAAATGTTTTCTGAGATTCTAGTCAGACAATGTCATGGCAGTGCCTTATGTCAATGAGCAGGGAGGAACTCTCAATTCCTTAGCGATGAGGGAATTGGCCCACATAATCAGTTGGGCTGAGCGCTATCATTGCAGGATTTATTCCATTTACATTCCGGGTGTGAACAATTGGGAGGCAGGCTTTCTCATTTGTCAGTCTCTTCATCCAGGGGAATGGTCTCTAAATCAGGAATTGTTTTAACCAAACTGTGAGATGTTGGAGTCTGATAGAGAGAGACAAAAAGCAGAGACGTGACAACTCTATAAAGGACAGTAAAAAAAAAGTCTGTTATATATCCCAGTGATATGTGTTAATAAATTAAGGACAATATGTATCTCCTGTAAGGGTTTCAACACACCTCAACAAGCCTCAGCAATTCTGATTGCTTTGGGTGTGGCCTCGCAAGATTTTTTTTGCAGATCTGGTGCAGATGTCTTCATGCCCACTTTGGAGGCTTTCTCTAAGAAATAATCTTCTCTCTGAAGGCCCTTTCTTTTATCAAGATCTCAAAACTCTTAATTGAATACTTAAAGTGATTGTAAAGTTTACCTATTTAATACACAGTATATAAAATAATTCATAAAAACATGGGCACTTTCATTCATTAAAATATTTATAGATGCTTCCTTTGTAAAATAATTACCATTAAGTGATGGTAAACATTGTGCCGTTCCTCCACCTGCATCCCATACTTTATTTAGCTGATCGTGATGAATCCGGCTTCATCTTATAGTTGTGTGCCCCCCTTGGCGTCCAGCTCTTTGTGGTGAGAGTTTACAAGCCCCACCCTTTATTTTTGTTCAGGTGGTGGCAGTACTTGTTTTGTACTTCTTTGCCCCGCTTTATCTTTCTTGATTTTTACTCCTCATCAACTTGCCTATATGTATGAGTAAGGTTCATGGGAAGTGGGAGGGATTTAATGCTAGATTTGTAGGGGTGTTTTTTTCCAACACGTAATGACTTGTGGACTCTCACCATCATGAAATAAATTAGTTTATCATGTAAGCATACATTTTGTTTTTTTCCAAGGGTTACTTCTCTAAAGGATCTCTTCTGTCTCATGTTCATATAGACCAGTGTTTCTCAACTCCAGTCCTCAGAACCCTTAACAGGCCATGTATTCATTATATCTGAACTAGAGCACAGGTGAAATAATCATCTGATGGTAACCATGGTTACTGATCAGCTGATTATTTCACCTGTGCTCTAGTTAAGATATAATGAATATCTGGCCTGTTAAGGGTCCTGAGGACTGGAGTTCAGAAGCACTGCTATAGACCCTATTAAAGCAGACACTTTATATCAGTCTATCCTCAATCTGGTGTTTATGGGAGTCTTAGTTGCAGTCACAGATTTGAAAAATGGTTAAGGATTTTATATTCCAATCTTTTCTTTGTACCTAAGAGGAAACTTTCAGTCCTTTTATGGGTTTTTATCTTTAACCAAGTTTCTTAGACTTTCCTACTTTCAAAATGGAAAATAGTCATACCATATTACCCTATTCCGCATGGATCAATTTATATACTCAAAATAATTGACTTTCCTTCATATATCTGTCCTCAAAGTCCTCCACCAGTTACTAAGTTTTGCCTTGCTGGACAAACACAATGTGTTGCTTTTTTTTTGACTAGTTACAGCTTCCAGAATTTCTTTTTCAAGGTTCTTATAATATTGGGTATCTTTCCCTCCTCCTAGGATTTAAATTCCCAGGAATAATAGCACTTGGACCCTCACCACCATGAAATAATTTAAAGCAATTTGAAAATGTATGCTTGCCAGATAAAAATATCTATTTGCTAAAGTAAGTGTGGCATGTCACTGTCAATCTGCAGCATGGAGTTGTCAGAAGGTGACCCATCTCACATGGTGATGTGTTCAAACATGCACTTTGTTAGGTTTCAAAAGCCAAATGAAATAATTTCTACTTTAAAAAGGATAACCTTAAAGGGTCATGCACCCCTAAATGATTCAGAAAGAGCATACAATGTATGCTTACTTGTATATGCTTTTTAACAAAGGATTTGAAGAGAAAAGTCATATAATAGAGAAATTGTAAAGTTGTTCAAACATGCATGCTGTCTGCATAATTAAATAAAAATAAGTGTTTCATATACCTTTTAAAGATGGATAGTTTTTAAATATTGCCCTTTGATATGAGACAAATCTAAATATAATGTCCTTTAGAGAGGGGGGGAGAGCAAAAAAGTGTAGGGGGGAGAGAGAGCGAAAGAGAGGGGGGAGAGAGAGAGCAAAAGAGAGGAGATAGAGCAAAGGAGAAGAGAATGCAAAGGTATATGAGGGGTGAGAGAGCAAAGGAGAGGTGGGGGGAGAGAGAGAGAGCAAAGGAGAGGGGGGGGGGAGCAAAGGAGAGGTAAGGGAGAGAGAGCGCAAAAGAGATGGGCACAGAGAGCAAGAGAGAAAGCAACAGAGAGGTGGGGAGAGAGCAAGGGGTGGGACCGCAGTAGTGAAAAAAATGGACCGAGTACATGGGCTTTAGGACTAGTCAATAATATTTTGAATGCTTTGAAACCCTAATGAATAGGTATCCTTTACGCATCTGTTTTATAGTATTCGTGTACATGTGTTTTTTTTAAGGGATAATTTTTTTATAAAAACAAATAATAATAAATGTGTATTTTCGGTGTGACTTATTTTGGAACTCCTAATTCTTATGTTATTAATTCGTGCGGAACTCTAAGTGAACAGATGTTTCCCTGAGCCTTGCTTTTTGGGAGGACCTTGGTAAATAATCTCATTTGCTCATGGCAACAGCAGTGCAGCAGCCAATCGCTTCGGTGTCCTCTAGAGACTGGCAGCTCTGAGACCCAATGTGTAATTAAGGGGTGGGGCCACTAACTTCTTGTCGTGTATCTACTTGTGACTCATATAACTCCGGAAGCAAGGCCAGTTCAGAGGTAAGTGTGACAGAGTACGTGACCAAAAGACATTGATGAGGTGGTACTAAGCGGAAGCTAAAGACTATAAAGCCTTAACGTTTGCATAGTGGTGCGTGATCAATTTAGTATTTTTACATGCGGCTACTTTAAATGCATTGCTACATGTGTTTTCTGTTTGTGGCGATTAGTTTTGTAATTACCTTTTATTTGCTGATGCGCAATAAATTTAATTGAAACATTCACAATGCCCTTTATGGTGCCACATCCAGCAGCCCCCTGTTACTGTACTGTCTAGAAGTCTCCCACAAGCTTTGTTTGCTGTGTATTGACGATATCGTTTTTGTTATCTTGTGTATTCCTCATTCACACGGGTACACCCCTATCCTGGAGCTCTTCTAGGTGTACAGTGTATTTGAGCTTATAATATAAAATGCTTAATTGTGGTAAAACAACTTGGCAATATAATTTCATTATTTATTTTGCCTAATTTGTACTGTACTTTGCGCATGAATTATCAGGGCCGGAAAATCCATAATTATTACAATGCACATTGGGCTTCCCAAAGCTTTATCCTGCCAAATAAGTGTCCCTTATTGGATTCAGCAGAGTTTAAGGTTATGAGCTACGAAACAATTCAAGCTTTAACAAAACAAGATCTGTGCAGAGTTTTACCATTGAAAAACAATTGCAGCAAACAAGGTTTTAATATCCATGACCAAAGATAGATATTGTAATTACAAGGGGTTAGTGTTCCTTTCTCTACATGTCCAGTAGACGTGTGTATTCAGCAGCTTCAATAGCTGCCAAATGTGGAAGTAGGTTGCTGCTTGTGGCTTTTGGCTCTTTTCGGAGACGGATTTCTTCTTGTGAAAGTGCAAAACACTAAGATCTTTTCAAATCCAGATCTTATTGTGTTGAACTTTCACAAGAATAAAGTCTGTGATGCACTGCAAGCGGAGAGGTGCGCAGCGTGTAGATGCGGCTGTGCGCGCTCAGTGTGTCCTGCCCTTTCATCTCTGAGCACTGCTTCGTCAGGTCGCGTAGCTGAGCGTTCAGAGATAAAATATTTGAACTTCAGATGCGACACGGTGCGAAGCAGGTGCTTCGCCTCGTGCCGCATCGCTTGCAGTGTGTCACAACCTTAATTCCGGCTCCGAAAAGAGCTGAAGGCCGAGACTGGCAGTCTTCTTCCACATTCGGCAGCTAGCAAAGCTGCCAAATGCACACAACTAATTTTCAGTAAAATGGAAAGTAAAAATAACATTTAAAATGGATTAAGTCAGATCTGTGGCCATGTATGAGCACATAACTGACAAGTGCTGTATACAGTAGGGTCAGATCTGACATCCCATGTTGGCATATGGCTGACAGGAGTTGCAAAGCCGTAGGCTCTAATCTTTATCTGATCGTGACCTCACTTAACACTTTTCCTGCATCACCTACTTGGCCATCAATTTTTTTTTGTGTGGAGGACAGCTGACAACTTTCTTCCCTAGAGAAATTCTGCTTGTTCGTGTATCCCATTCTCAATCTTAGTTCCTGTAGCTTTATCCATTTAGAGCGGGCTCCTGCTGTAAATGTGACTCTCTAACAGATTTGCTATTATACATTGCCAAACTCTAATGCATGATCATTTTTTGTGTGTCCTAAAAATAAGGTCTAAGTAATGGAAAATTCTTTCCTGGTTTAAATAGTGTTGAGCATGGAGAAACGGAGAGCCAGGAAAATGCTCAGAAGGACATCATTATTGCTGCTGAGGCTAAAAGGGACATAATACCCATATGCTTAATTAAAGGAACAGGAAACCCCAAAATCTTCTTTTGCGATTTGGTTCGAATATACAATTTAAAACTACTTTATAATTTACTTATATTATCAAATTTGCTTACTTGTTATCCTTTGCTAAAGAAACAGCATTGCCCTACTGGCAGCTAGCTGAACACATCTAGTTAGCCAATCACAAGAGACAAATGTGTGCAGGTGCTAGCTAGCTTCCATTAGTGTTGGATATGTGCGTATTCTTTTTCATTAAGGGATACCAAGTGAGCGAAAAACACATTTGAAAATAGAAGTGAATTTAAAAGTATATAAATCATGCTAGTTTAATTTTGACTTTGACTTTCCTATCCCTTTAATTGAAAGTGATTCAGTATAACGGTAAAAAGTTCACTAGAAAATATCATGAAAATTTAGGTAGAACATTCTGTTATCTGAGATGTCATTGCAGAAAATGCAGCATATCTGATGAATGAACAGGACACATTCAGGAACTGTTAGCGCTTTCTCTTTGGAAACCAAAAGGAAACACATTTATTCAAGAGACATTTTAAAAACTTAATTTCTTTCCTATGGCATGGAGAGTCCACAAATCATTCCAATTACTAGTGGGATATTCACTCCTGAGCAGAAGGAGGAGGCAAAGAGCACCCCAGCAGAGCTGTTAAGTGTCACTTCCCTTACCCATAACCCCCAGTCATTCTCTTTGCCTTGATCATGGGCAGAGTAAGGGTTCCTCAAATTTTGGCTTTTTTTCAGGGGGGCCTTTAGAAGGGTTTTTCAGTCAGTACTCTGAAAAGTCTATTCTTTTGCACAAATGTCTGGCCGATTTTCCAGATGTCCAATCTTTTGTTCAGGCCCTGGTCAGGATCAGGCCTGTGTTTAAACCTGTTGCTCCTCCATGGAGCCTTCATCTTGTTCTTAGGGTTTTGCAGCAGGCTCAGTTTGAGCCAATGCATTCTGTTGATATTAAAATGTTATCTTGGAAGGTTTTGTATCTTGTTGCTATTTCTTCTGCTTGCAGAATTTCCGAACTTTCAGCTCTGCAGTGTAATTCCTCTTACCTTGTTTTTCATGCTGATAAGGCGGTCCTCCGCACTAAGCTGGGATTTCTTCCTAAGATGGTGTTGGATCGCAATATAAATCAGGAAATTGTTGTTTCTTGTTATTGTCCCAATCCTCCTTCACAGAAGGAACATCTTTTGCATAACTTGGATGTTGTGCATGCTCTAAAATTTTACCTTCAAGCCACTAAGGATCTTCGGTAGACTTCTGATTTTTTCCACCGGTGGTTTTATTTAATTTCAATTTTATTTTATGTTTTTATATCTTTTGTTATTTTTCATTTAGAGTACTTTCATAATTATTTTTATTGTTAGTTTATTTGTATTAGGGTTCATTTTAATGTATTAAAATATATTTCATGATATTATCTTATCCACTTGTTTTCTACACATTCTGCAATTATTAGTCTAACTCTATCCTCTTTATTAGCAGCTTTCATTAGCGCACCCTGTATTTGGTTTTTATATCTTCGGTAGACTTCTGCCTTGTTTGTTGTTTTAGCTGGTAAGCATAAGGGTCAGAAGGCCACTTCTATCTCTCTTTCTCTCTGGTTGAGAAGTGTTATACGTTTAGCTTATGAGACAGCTGGACAACAGCCTCCTGAAAGAATTAAGGCTCATTCCACTAGAGCTGTTGCAACTTCCTGGGCTTTCAAAAATGAAGCTTCTGTGGAGCAAATTTGCAAGGCGGCCACATTTAGGTCCCCCTGTCTTGTTCTCCCTCCCTATTTATTCTGTGTCCTCTAGCTTTAGGTATTGGTTCCCACTAGTAATTGGAATGATTCATGGACTCTCCATGCCAAAGGAAAGAAAACAAAATGTATGCTCACCTGATAAGTTTATTTTCAGGCATGGAGAGTCCAAGACCCGCCCTTATTTCAATTTAAGACAGCAGTTTTTTTGTACAAACCCCAGGCACCTCTATACCTTTTGTGTTATCTTCTTTTTCCGTTTCCCTTCGGCCGAATGACTGGGGATTATGGGTAAGGGAAGTGACACTCAACAGCTCTGCTGGGGTGCTCTTTGCCTCCTCCTGCTGGCCAGGAGTTAATATCCCACTAGTAATTTGAATGATTCGTGGACTCTCCATGCCTGGAAATAAATACATTTATCAGGTAAGCATCATTTTTGTTTTCTTTTTTCTATGCAGCTATTTTACAGTGCAATTTCAAGTGCTGCAATATATTCTAAAACTTGATTTATTCTCCAGTTGCATTTGGGCTGGTGCTTTAGTGTAACTGCCTAATTTAAAATTTCATTTAATATCAAAATGAAGAAAAAAATTTGCAAACAAAAAAACTAACTGCAGAAAGGGAAAAAACTGCAGAAACTTCTATAAACTAATGAGGGAAATAAAGTGACTGTACCTGCACATGCCATATGCATACTTGCAGGTCATAGAACAAGCTTACATATTGGATGCTTAAAGTCTCTTTGGGAGATAAAATATGTTCCTTTTTTTTAGATAAATGTTGATGTGATTTTCTAGTCGGGTTTTTTTACAGATGTGCTGCATCACTTTCAAGTGATTAAACATTTGGTTGTCACGTCTCTATGAAGGAACATTAAACACTAAATACATTTCATGCATGTTCCTCTAACTATGTGTCACAATTTTGGAACCTGTGCTCTTCGACGACTTCATTTTTTTTGTAATTACCAGGCATATATCCTGTGACCAAAGGTTCCAACCCATTTATTGCATTTTGTGTTTTTATGTAGCTGTTGCTCTAGTAATCTCTGATCCTTGGTCAAACTCCCACCCACTCCTAATTCACTTCCGGTTTGAGCTGTTTACTGATGTTATCACACCACCAGCTAGTTTCTAGCTTATTAGCACATCTAGGCAATATCAATTGCTGCTGTCTATACACCTGTATATGTGTGTGTTTTATATTTATATAATGTTTGTATGTATATGTGTGTGTGTGTGTGTGTGTATATAGATAGATATATGTCAGCCAGTGGGTATTGGGGAGTAGCCGGGTTGGGGGCAGTGTAATACTATTCAATATTATAACCTTTTCTCTCATTAAAAAATATTAGCTATTCAAAGTACAAATTATTTGTATAATTTAACATAAATTAATTAAATGATAATTTTAGCAACAAACTTTGAAATAATGTAATATTAGCTAAAGTTAGCTTAATATTGGCTTACATTTTAGCCAGGTGATCAGTAAAATCAGCTGGATAGTGCACCCACTAAAAAGGCCCTGGGGACACTGTGTGTATGTGTGTGTGTGTGTGTGAGTACACCCCTCACATTTTTGTAAATATTGTATTATATATTTCCGTGGAGTTTATGCAAAGGGATTGAACGCTCCGGGGGGGGGGAGGAAACAAAGATTCGTTCTTTTAAGAATCGTCATCTCTCAATCAATTTGACAAAATGCTGGGCGGGAGAGCTGCGCTTATACTCGGAGCGCTCAAAAGGTAAAATTTTAATAAATACTGAAATATAAAAAATTTGATGAATTAAAGCCACCCTCATTTTGCAAAGTCTATCCAATGCCGTGGGGCAGTTGCGTGAAGTTGACATTCACTTTAATGTCCCTTTAAAAGCAAAATAGAAGCGTTAGTTACAGCATTTGGCCAAATGGTGATAAGCCTATTACCATGTCAAGGTCTCTTCCTCTCAGGGTTCCTAACCTACAGCCTCACAATGCATGCCTTCAATTGTGCTTTTAATCTAGCTTGCTACTTGCTAGAGAGTGACAGACTTTCTATGTCTAGGGAAATTACAAAGGGCCTGTGTCACCCTTGTGTGTATTACAATGTGTTTAGTTGAAGGCATGCATTGTGTGTGTGCTCCCCCTTGACTGAGAGACTTATATTTTATGCTTTTATTTTTAAAAGTATTTTGCAAACGTTTAATTCTGCTTTTTAAATATATATATATATATATATATATATATATATATATATACATACACACATACAATGTGCCTTCTTTTCGTTGCAACATATTAAAACAAAATACTTGAATGATTGCGCTATTTCAGGAGGCCTGCAGGAGGGAGGGTATAATAGCGCGGTCTTGTTGTTCCACTCCAGGAAATTTGATATTTGATCACCTCCCCCAAGTGTCTGTATCCCCTCTCTGCCTCACTAGTACCTTTACCAACGCCCCCAGGCACTCTACTACCCTTACTCACAACCCCAAGCTATCCCATCCTTATGTACAATCACCATATATTCTCGCAGAGAGCTTGCTATTTTTCCCTGACTTCAAGTGATTGTAAATCCGAGCGTTTGTGAAACGCTAGGATTTACAATTGGAACAAATAAAGGGGACTTTCAGTCATGACGTATAAAACACTTCATGCTAAAATCTCCTTTATTTGTTGGACACGTTCGCTGCAACAAAGCTACCTATGGCAGATTGTGTCGCCCATTTCCCATCTCAGACCACCATCTGCTCACCTATAATCTCAATGTACATGCTAATCCTATTTCTACCCCCCGCCTCCGCACCTGTAGAAATCTGCACACTGTGGATCCTCTCCAACTTTCTAACCTTATTCAAAAACGCCTTCCCCACACTTCCACGGTATCCTGCCCTGACCTTGCTACAAGCCACTATAACTATACTCTCTCCTCTGCACTCGACACCCTTGCTCCTCCACAAATACGCAAAACCCCACGTCGTCAGCTCCAGCCCTGGCACTCTCAGCAAACACGCTATCTACAAAAATGCTCCCGTGCTGCTGAACGTGCCTGAAGGAAATCCCGCTCTGAACCCGATTTCCTACACTATAAGTAGCCAAGCAAAACTACTTCTCACTCCTCAAACCCTAAACATCTCTTCTCCACTTTCAACACTCTCCTCTATCCACCTGCACCACCCCCTTCATCTGACTTTAGTGCTCAAGACTTGGCAGACTATTTTTTCAACAAAACACTTACCATCAGAAGTAACATCCCACCACAAGACTGCAACCTTTTATCTCCGCCTCCGGTCACCCCCTCCAACACTCTCAGTACCTTCCCCCCAACCACTGAGAATGAAGTGAGTTCCCTAATATCTTCCTCACACCTCACTACCTTCAGATCTAATACCTTCTCTGTCCTCTACCCTCACCCCAGCTCTTACTCACATATTCAACCAATCCCTTACTACTGGTTCAGTTCCATCATCCTTTAAACATGCAAAGGTCAACCCCATCCTCAAAAAAAAAAAAAATCACAGCAGAATTAAATTCAAAATTCTCACTCTGACCTACAAAGCCCTTACCAATGCAGCCCCCCCATACCTGTCCTCACTCATCAACAAATACACTCCAGCCCGTCCCTTAAGATCCAACAACGATCTACTCCTTGTTTCTTCTACCATCACCTACTCTCATGCTAGACTACAGGACTTCTCTCGTGCGGCACCAACCCTCTGGAACGCACTTCCTCGAGCTGTCAAACTATCCCCCAACCTCTCCTCCTTTAAACGCTCCCTAAAGACCTTCTTGTTCAGGGAAGCCTATAACCAAATCAGTAACTAATGAATTCCACTTGCCTAATAGTTGCCCTCATCTAACTTCACATTAACATCATTCCCACCTTTGCAGTCCCCACCTCCTGTTTCTCACCCTCCTACCCATTTAGATTGTAAGTTCCCACGGGAACAGGGCTCCCAATTCCTCCTTTATTTGTTTATTAAATTTTGTCTGGTGTCTCATATTGTACTGTCCTTTTATCTTTGTTACCTATGAACAGCGCTGCGGAATCTGTTGACGCTTTATAAATAAAGAATAATAATAATAGCCCTGCGTTCCAACTGGCGCCAAGCCGGATAGCCTGCACGGCTATTGGCTAAGAGGTGAAAATGTCACCTCTCAAGCAGAACAGCGTTCTCGGCAGCTCAGTGCGGCGAATGCTTCCAACAAATAAAGGAGCTTTCAGAATGAAGTATTTTATACTTATGAATGAAAGTACTCTTTATTTGTTCCAATATTAAATCCTAGCTTTTCACAAGCGCTTGTATTTACAATCACTTTTTGGCTGACCTAATCTCCACCCCCATCACATTTAACTCTCACCATGGCCTTCCTCAGCAGCAATTACTGCTAATTGCTAACCTCATTTCCACTCCTTTTAGCCAAGGCATCAGGCCCCCATTTGTTTAAACCCTATTAAAGGGACATGAAACCCGAAATCTTTCTTTAATTATTCCGATAGAGCATACTATTTAAAAAAGTCTCCAGTTTACCTCTGTTGTCAAATTGACGTTGTTCTTATGCTATTCTTTGTTGAAGAAAATACCTAGGGAAGTAGCATGCACATATCTGGAGAACAGGAATCTGTGAAAAGGATCACAAAGAGAGAGGGCGCCTCCTAGTGCAACACTTCGAAGATAATAATAAAACAGATCTTGTACTAAAATGATACTCACAAGGGGAGCAGCACCAATGTGCTAATTGACGCCAGCTGGGGAATCACAGTAACCCAGCTACACTGATCCTGCAATAGGATGTTGGTATCCAGGATATCCAGGTGGTGTGGTAGGTAAGACAGGCTCAGGCTTCCATATGGTACAACATATGTATTAAAATGGTTTGTAAAAACAAAAGGGTGTTAAGATTTTGTAACAGATTACAACGCGTTTCTCAGCCCAACTGGCTGTTTCCTCAGGCATCTGTTCAACTAATGGAAGCCCTGGCTTTTAAAACTGTAGGTAAGCCTGATAACCCCTCCCACCACATGTTTCTGCAATTATACTTAATTAACAATTAACTAAAAAACCAAAGTCCTACATATATTGGATATAAAACTCTGCATAGAATACAAACTATTAAACATGATAAAAAAACACCTATACAATGATCAACCATCACATTGTTGCCTCATAATATACCATTGAAACTTGATAAAATAAATGAACAAACATGATAACGTGCAGCCACAAATGAAATCTATAATAAACACATGGTTAGCTCCATAGGAATGGAGGTTTTATACATTCGTACAGAATTGTCCTATTCCACTCTCTTTGCCTGAATTAAATCCTTGATAGTTATGTTATAATTATATAAGTGCAAAACCTTAAAGGGACACTAAACATCTGCTGCAAATTCTGCAAACTAACTTCTGCTGTCAATCATAAATATAATTCATATCTAGTAATCAAGGATGTGTATGCACTCTGCGCAGTTTACCCCCAGTATGTTCAAGATAATGTTGTCGAACAGAATGCTGATACTGCTCTCAATGCTGCTATGTTTGCAGCCATATTGTAACGCACATTTTACTCACAGGCACAGCAGTCATGTGATGCATATACTCTAATTTATCCAGTTTAGAGGAGAATTATCAGAACACTCGCTCACTGTGGAGCTGAGCGAGCGCTACATTAGCTGTATATATTATATTTATTTTATGTGCCTCATATAAAAAACATACAGTTTGTGAAGGCATTATAATAAAAGCACTGACACTTTTTTGCATTATAAATACATCTGCACTATTGACTGCAGCACAGGAATGTCACACCTCCGTGATTGTGATTTCTCATAGCAAACTACGGGAGGGAGAGAGGGAGGTGGAGGAGGCATGTTCCGTTGGAAGATAGCAGCTGAAAAACTAACACTGACTGCAAACATTAGTTATTCACTTATTCAGCAGAGCTGCTATCTGCCCTCTCCCCTTCTTCCCCTCTGTACTTTACTAAGAGAAATTACAACCGTTCACAGAGGTGTGACATTCCTGTGCTGCAGTCAATAGTGCAGATGTATTTATAATGAAAAAAAAAGTTTCAGTGCTTTTATTATAATGCCTTCACAAACTGAATGTTTTTTATATGAGGCACATAAGATACATTTAATAAAATATACAGCTAATGTAGCACTAGCTCAGCTCCACAGTGAGCGAGGGTTCTGATTATCGTCTGACTTGATAAATAAGAGTATATGCCATGTTCATCACATAACTGCTGTGCCCGTGTGGCAATATGGCGGCATACATAGCTTTACCAAGTGCTGTATCAGCGGTTTGATTGAAGACACTCTAATTGAACTGTTTGAGGTAAACTGACCCTCAAGAATAGAGATTCATACGTAGTTTGTTATTATTAATCAGTATACGTTAGTTTAAAGGATTTTTTGAAGGTGTTGTAGGTCCCTTTAAAGCTAATCATGATCTGGGAACGATACGTTTTCATCTGATACATGTACATATCATTTTTGTAGTGTTTTATTTTTCACAATCTGAATACAATTTTTTGTGTTAAATCGTTCGATAGAACACACTAACTTGGGGTTATTAATGTTTCATATAGCAGCCACAGACTGTTGGCTTAGTTGAAAAAAAATACCTTATTTACAAACTAATATAAGTTTGTTGGCTGATTGTTGCTCCGTTTGTTAGTGCAATGATACCTTACTCTGAACTAAGGCGTGATCAAAGGTGTGTGTCAGTGAATGAAGGGAAGTATGTGATTGGGTATACGCCGTGGGAGGATGTGTGTCAGTAAATGGTAGTTGTTGCGCAATTAAGTATGTCCTTAGAAAAATGACCACATCCTGGGGGGGGGGGGGGGGGAGTGTGAGCTTGTCTTCAAGACAATGTATAATGTGTCAATGAGTGCGTGATGTTAAAGAGTTCTATTGGTTATACGCCGTTGAGGGGTGTGAATAAATAGTTAGTACACAATTGGGTATATCCTTAGGGGATAACCACAACCTGTGGAGGTGTGTGAGCACGTCATCATGACGTTGTAAACTAAGTCAATAGTTTTGTGAATAAGTGAATATTTGTATTTGAAATTAATATCTTAAATTATGCCGTAGGATGAATCCAAAGGGGCTTATCTAAAATATGTTTAAGTACATAACTAATACATTGGATATGATTAAATACCAATGTATTGTCAATAAGATAATTATGCGAATAATTAGGCTATCTAATCGTGAGGGGGAAAATTGTAGCTAGATAAATCACCTAGTATACACAACTCCCTAATAGTGGAATGTGCTACCTTAAAATATAAGGATGTGCCGTACGTGAAAGCTATATATTTAGTAGTATAAATGATTAGTCTATCGAATTATGAGGGGGATGTACTTGAAAAGATAACCTGGTATATAGACATGCTGGGATTAGTACTAACCTAACAGTGGATCATGATAACTAACTTAAATAAACATATATAAATAACATAGACTTTAATAACTAACAAAGAGGATATAGTCCTAGGATATAATATTGACTAAATGATACTGATAAACTATAAAAGAAGTAATTCATTCATGTATCATATTGATGATAGTGTTAATGTGCATGTGTTATTATCAAAGCATTGACCCGTTTAAAGAAGAGGGATTACATATCTCATCTCAAGTAATAGAACGCCACCATGTCCAAATTTTAATTTAAACCCCCCGGAAACAGGCTCCCAAATTTGAAGATCCAATATGTCTCCCTCTGGTGGAGTCTCATATATCTGTTGGACCCCTTCAAAAATGGGATACTCTCCAGAGGGGTTATGTGAAAATTACAAACATCTCTATGGTGGCCAATATTATGATGTCTGGAAACACTATGTTTAGTACTGTTCTTTGAGATATTTCTGAAATGCTCTCCCCACCTCCTTTTTAGTTTTCTAATAGTGCACCCTAAGTATGGAACCCCACATTTGCAAGTTATGTTTAGTACTGTTCTTTGAGATATTTCTGAAATGCTCTCCCCACCTCCTTTTTAGCTTTCTAATAGTGCGCCCTAAGTATGGAACCCCACATTTGCCCAAAATACATAAAGACAGTAAAAAGCCCCCTGGTAGGCCCATAATAGCTGGGATAAATAGCCTTACTGATAAGTTATCAGCATATATTGATTAATTTTTGCAAAAATATGTTGTCCAATTGCCTTCATTTATCAAAGACACAACAGATCTGTTGAGCAAGTTGTCATCTATCACTAAAGAGGACCAATATATTTGGATGACATGCGATGTTTGTGCCTTATATTCTAACATTTCACACTAGATTGGAATAGAATCAGTTAAAAAATATCTAGAAGAAGATATATATATATATATATATATATATATATATATATATATATATATATATATATATATATATGCCCGATAGTCAGAAAAAGTATATACTGGATTTGATATTGTTTATACTCCAACATAATTACTTCAAATACCCAGATCAATTTTATTTACAGATTAAAGGTACCGCCATGGGAACCAGGTTCGCCCCCAGTTTCGCCAATTTAGTTATGGGCCAATTCGAACAAAAATTCAGTAGAGACTGCAGAGAACTTTGTATCATATCTGAATAACAACACTTACGGACTTTCATTTACTAGTAATATACAAAAAGAATCTATAGAGTATTTAAATCTTATACTATCATGGGACCAAAAGAAATATATAGCCTCAAACACATATTTTAAAACAGTAGATAGAACAACTTTCTACATTATAATAGCAACCATTTGATTAGTTGGAAGAACAATAACCCTTACAGTCAGTTCCGCAGAATTAGAAGGAATTGCTCATCCATAGATTCATACGACCAACAAGCACGAATCCTAAAAGAAAGATTTAGAGATAAGGGGTATCCAGCACAACTTATCCAAGAAGGGTTTAATAAAGCAAGGGACTTAGAAAGGAATATTATAATCAATCCTATAACCACTATGGAACCATATAAACAGAATAAGACAGACAAATTAAGAATGTCATTTATTACCAATTATAACTCTAACCACAAAATAATCAAAAAGATTATAAATAAACATTGGTACCTTCTACAGAAGGATCCAATACTCACAGGTATAATAGATGAAAAACCTAAAATTACGTTTAGAAGGGCCCCAACATTGAAAAAAAAACTGGCACCCAGTAAAGTTGTAATGAGCAAAAAAATCCAATGTGAGAATTGGGTCTCGAGGAAATAAACAAACAACTAAGGGAGCATACAGGTGTAACATAAAAAGGTGTAATATGTGCCAATACATCTCCCATAGGGCCACAAGTGTGACCTCACATTCTACTAAATGTACCTTTCCAATTCAAGGAAGATTAAATTACAGTTCAACTTTCGTAATATATGTGCTAACTTGCAAATGTGGGGTTCAATATTTAGGGCACACTATTAGAAATCTAAGAAGGAGGTGGGGAGAGCATTTCAGAAATATCTCAAAGAACAGTACTAAACATAGTGTTTCTTCTACAAGATATGACAAGTCCACGGATTCATCCTTTACTTGTGGGATATTGTCCTCCTGCTAACAGGAAGTGGCAAAGAGCACAACAGCAGAGCTGTCTATAAAGCTCCTCCCTTGACTCCACCCCAGTCATTCTCTTTGCCTATGCTAAGTAAAAGGAAGGGTAAAGTGAAAGAGGTGATAAAATGTTAGTTTTTATTTCTTCAAGCAAGATTTTTTTTATTTTAAATGGGTACCGGTGAGTGCTATTTTTTTCCCAGGCAGCATATGGATGAAGATTTCTGCCTGGAGACTGATGATCTTAGCAGTTGTTACTAAGATCCAGAGTAGTTCCCACAGAATGGCTGAGGAGTACTTAAGAAACTTCAGTGTGAGGAACGGTTTTCATGCTACAAGCATTGAGGTATGTTTTTTTCTGGAGAGACTGTTATTTCAGAATTGGCTGACAGTATCCCCACGAGGTAAGGGGTAATCAGTAATCCTATTGTGAAAAAGAAGGGTATTACTGGACCTGTATGTTGGGCTGTAAAAAATGGTTGACACTGATAACATAATATTTGTGGGCAAGCGATTATATGTTGGAAGGTAAATTAACATTTTTTTGTGACAAACGTTTTCATTTTATTGGCAATGGAGGGTACACATGGCTTCAGTTAGACTTGGGTATATGAACCCACATGGCTAGGTTTTTTAGATCGCTTTGGAGCGGTTCTTTTGCAAGGCTGTGAGACATCGAGTCGATGGGCGCCGACTATTTTCGCGCCTCAGTTGCGCAGTTGTATTCCCCATGCAAGCAGCAAGCTCCAGCTTCAGTGGGCCCTTCAGGAAAGTTTGGGCCTAATCGAAGGGTTAATTCGATTTTGCAGACCCCTGAGGGCAGGTAGACATCACAGCAGGGCTGTGGCGAGGTGCAGGTTTTTTTTTGACCGATCATAAAGTTTTTTGTCTAACGTTTTTATACATAAGAGTTAAGAGTTGTTATTTTTTCATTAAATAAAGTGTTTTCAAGCCTGTTTGTGGTCATTACTAGCCTGTTTAACATGTCTGACATTGAGGAAAGCCAATGTTCCATGTGTTTAGAAGCCATTGTGGAACCCCCACTTCAAATGTGTCCCTCATGTACTGAAAGGGCCTTACATTGCAAAGAACATATTTTAGCTGATAAAAGTATGTCTCAGGATGATTCTCAGTCAGAAGAGAATCAGTTTATGCCATCTGCTTCTCCCCAAGTGTCACAACCTTTAACACCCGCCCAAGCGACGCCATGTACTTCTAGTGCGTCTAATTCTTTCACCCTGCAAGATATGGCTGCAGTTATGTCTACTACCCTTATAGAGGTATTATCTAAACTTCCAGGTTTACAGGGTAAGCGCAGCAGGTCAGGTATTAGAGTAAATGCTGAGCCTCTGATGCTTTATTGGCCATCTCCGATGTACCCTCACAGTGTTCTGAGCTGGGGGGTGGGGGAATTGCTGTCTGAGGGAGAGCTTTCTGATTCAGGAAAGATGTTCCCTCAAACAGACTCAGATGTGACAGCCTTTAAGTTTAAGCTTGAAAAACTCTGCTTGTTACTCAGGGAGGTCATAGCGACTGTGGATGATTGTGACCCTATTGTCATACCACCAGAGAAACTATGTAAAATGGATAAATATCTAGAGGTCCCTACTTACACTAATGTTTTTCCAGTCCCTAGAAGAATTTCGGACATTGTTACTAAGGAATGAGATAGACCAGGCATTCCGTTCTCTCCCCCTCCTACTTTTAAGAAAATGTTTCCCATATCTGACACTATTCGGGATTCGTGGCAGACGGTCCCTAAGGTGGAGGGAGCTATTTCTACCCTGCCTAAGCGTACAACTATACCTATTGAGGACATTTGTGCTTTCAAAGATCCTATGGATAAAAAATTAGAGGGGCTTCTAAAGAAATTATTCATCAGAGTTTTCTTCTACAACCTATAGCATGCATTGTTCCAGTAACTACTGCAGCAGCTTTTTGGTTCGAGGCTCTAGAGGAGTCTCTCAAGGTTGAGACCCCATTAGATGATATTTTGGATAGAATTAAGGCTCTCAAGCTAGCTAATTCTTTTATTACAGATGCCACTTTCCAAATGGCTAAATTAGCGGCAAAGAATGCAGGCTTTGCCATTTTAGCGCGTAGAGCGTTATGGCTTAAGTCGTGGTCTGCTGATGTGTCATCTAAATCCAAGCTTTTAGCTATTCCCTTTTAGGGTAAGACCCTATTCGGACCTGAACTAACGGAGATCATTACTGGAGGTAAAGGTCATGCCCTTCCTCAGGACAAGACGGTTAAAATGAGGACCAAACAGAATAATTTTCTTTCCTTTCGAAACTTTAAAGGCGGTCCCTCTACTTCCTCATCCGCCTCCAAGCAGGAGGGGAACTTTGCTCAATCCAAGTCAGTCTGGAGACCTAACCAGACCTGGAATAAAGGTAAACAGGCCAAGAAGCCCGCTGCTGATACCAAGACAGCATGAAGGGGCAGCCCCCGATCCGGGACCGGATCTAGTAGGGAGCAGACTTTCTCTCTTCGCTCAGGCTTGGGCAAGAGACGTTCAGGATTCCTGCGCATTAGAAATTGTGACCCAGGGGTATTGTCTAGAATTCAAGGATTCTCTCCCAAGGGGGAGATTTCATATTTCACGTTTGTCTGTAGACCAGACAAAAAGAGAGGCGTTCTTACGCTGTGTAGAAGACCTATATACCATGGGTGTAATCTGCCCAGTTCCAAATTTAGAACAAGGGCAGGGCTTTTACTCCAATCTGTTCGTGGTTCCCAAAAAAGAGGGAACCTTCAGACCGATTTTAGATCTCAAAAGTCTAAACAAATTTCTCAGAGTCCCATCGTTCAAGATGGAGACCATTCGAACAATTTTACCAATGATCCAGGAGGGTCAATATATGACCACCATAGTGGATTTGAAGGAAGCGTATCTTCACATTCCTATCCACAAAGATCATCACCAGTTCCTCAGGTTCGCCTTCCTGGACAAACATTACCTGTTTGTGGCCCTTCCTTTCGGGTTGGCCACAGCTCCCAGAATTTTCACAAAGGTGCTAGGGTCTCTTCTGGCGGTTCTAAGGCTGCAGGGCATAGCAGTGGCGCCCTATCTGGACGATATTTTGATTCAGGCGTCAACTTACCATCTAGCCAAATCCCACACGGACATCGTGCTGGTCTTTCTAAGAACTCCCGGGTGGAAGGTGAACATAAAAAAGAGTTCACTTGTTCCTCTGACAAGCGTTCCATTCCTAGGAACTCTGATAGACTACTTGCCGAGCACTTCATTCCATTCCTCGGCCATCAGTGGCTCAGTGTATGGAGGTAATTGGATTAATGGTAGCGGCAATGGACATAGTTCCGTTTGCTCGCTTACATCTCAGACCACTGCAGCTGTGCATGCTCAGACAGTGGAATGGGGATTATGCGGATTTATCTCCGCAGATAAATCTGGATCTAGAGACCAGAGACTCTTCATTGGTGGTTGTCACAGGATCATCTGTCCCAGGGAATGTGCTTCCGCAGGCCAGCATGGGTCATGGTGACGACGGACGCCAGCCTCTTGGGCTGGGGTGCAGTCTGGAATTCCCTGAAGGCTCAGTGTGTGTGGACTCAGGAGGAGTCCCTACTACCAATAAATTTTCTGGAACTGAGAGTGATTTTCAACGCGCTTCAAGCGTGGCCTCAGCTGGCTTCAGCCAAATTCATAAGATTCCAGTCGGACAATATCACGACTGTAGCATATATCAATCATCAAGGGGGAACAAAGAGTTCTCTAGCGATGATAGAGGTTTCCAAAATAATTTGATGGGCAGAGACTCACTCTTGCCATCTATCAGCAATATATATCCCAGGAGTGGAGAACTGAGAAGTGGATTTTCTAAGTCGTCAGACTTTTCATCCGGGGGAGTGGGAGCTCCATCCGGAGGTGTTTGCAAAATTGATTCATCAATGGGGCACACCGGAATTGGATCTGATGGCATCTCTTCAGAATGCCAAACTTCCTTGTTACGGGTCCAGATCAAGGGATCCTCAAGCAGTACTGATAGATGCTCTAGCAGTACCTTGGTCGTTCAACCTGGCTTATGTGTTTCCGCCTTTTCCTCTCCTTCCTCGTCTGATTGCCAGAATCAAACGTGGCCACGCAGGACTTGGTATGCAGACCTGGTGGAGATGTCATCTCTGCCACCGTGGAAACTGCCACTGAGACAGGACCTTCTCATTCAGGGTCCGTTCCAACATCCAAATCTAATTTCTCTGCAACTGACTGCCTGGAGATTGAACGCTTGATTTTATCTAAGTGGGGATTCTCTGAGTCGGTCATTGATACCTTGATTCAGACTCGAAAGCCTGTCACTAGGAAAATTTACCATAAGATATGGTGTAAATATCTTTATTGGTGCTAATCCAAAGGCTACTCATGGAGTAAGATCAGGATTCCTAGGATTTTGTCCTTTCTCCAAGAAGGATTGGAGAAGGGGTTGTCGGCTAGTTCCTTAAAGGGACAGATTTCTGCTTTGTCAATCTTACTGCACAAGCGTCTGGCAGATGTCCCAGACGTTCAATAGTTTTGTCAGGCTTTGGTTAGAATTAAGCCTGTGTTTTTAAAACTGTTGCTCCGCCATGGAGTTTGAATTTAGTTCTTCATGTTCTTCAAGGGGTTCCGTTTGAACCTATGCATTCCATAGATATTAAACTTCTATCTTGGAAAGTTCTGTTTTTAGTTGCTATCTCTTCTGCTCGAAGAGTTTCTGAACTATCTGCGTTGCAATGCGACTCACCTTATCTTATATTCCATTCTGATAAGGTGGTTTTCGCACTAGACCTGGATTTCTTCCTAAGGTTGTTTCAAATAAGAATATTAATCCGGAAATTGTTGTTTCTTCTCTGTGTCCTAATCCTTCTTCTAAGAAGGAGCGTCTGTTACATAACTTGGACGTGGTTCGTGCCTTGAGGTTTTACTTGCAAGCAACCAAGGATTTCCGTCAAACATCTTCTCTATTTTTGTCTATTCTGGAAAACATAGAGGTCAAAAAGCTACTGCTACCTCTCTTTCTTTTTGGCTGAAAAGCATCATCCGTTTGACATACGAGACTGCTGGACAGCAGCCTCCTGAAAAAATTACAGCTCATTCTACTAGAGCGGTGGCTTCCACATGGGCTTTAAAAAACAATGCTTCTGTTGAACAGATTTGTAAGGCTGCGACTTGGTCTTCCCTTCATACCTTTTCAAAATTTTACAAATTTTATACTTTTACTTACCTTTTCAAAATTTTACAAATTTTATACTTTTGCTTCTTCGGAGGCTATTTTTGGGAGAAAAGTTCTTCAAGCAGTGGTGACTTCTGTTTAGGTATCTGTCTTGTCCCTCCCGTTCATCCGTGTCCTGTAGCTTTGGTATTGTATCCCACAAGTAAAGGATGAATCCGTGGACTCGTCGTATCTTGTAGAAGAAAAGGAAATTTCTGCTTACCTGATAAATTAATTTCTTCTAAGATACGATGAGTCCACGGCCCGCCCTGTCAATTTAAGACAGATTATATTTTTTTGTTTAAAACTTCAGTCACCTCTGCAACATTTAGTTTCTCCTTTTTCTTCCTATACCTTCGGTCGAATGACTGGGGGGTGGAGTCAAGGGAGGAGCTATATAGACAGCTCTGCTGTGGTGCTCTTTGCCACTTCCTGTTAGCAGGAGGATAATATCCCACAAGTAAAGGATGAATCCGTGGACTCGTCGTATCTTAGAAGAAATCAATTTATCAGGTAAGCATAAATTTCCTTTTCCAGACATCATAATATTTTCCACCATAGAGGTGTTTGTAATTTTCACATAACCCCTCTGGAGAGTATCCCATTTTTTAAGGGGTTCAACAGATATATGAGACTCCGCCAGAGGGAGACATATTGGATCTTCAAATTTGGGAGCCTGTTTCCGGTGGGTTTAAATTAAAATTTGGACATGGCCGCGTTCTAATACTTGAGATGAGATATGTAATCCCTCTTCTTTAAACGGGTCAATGCTTTGATAATAACACATGCACATTAACACTATCATCAATATGATACATGAATGAATTACTTCTTTTATAGTTTATCAGTATCATTTAGTCAATATTATATCCTAGGACTATCTCCTCTTAGTCAGTTATTAAAGTCTATGTTATTTATATAGGTTTATTTAAGTTTGTTATCATGATCCACTGTTAGGTTATTACTAATATCCCAACTACTTTAGTCAGGACTTATAGTCATCTTCACCACCATGCAGGTTAATATAGACCATACAGCCCCTGTTTTTATATATAACCATTATGGGAATAGTGGAGATAAAGCAGAAACTTAGTGTCAGCAGATGATGTTTTGTTTGTATTCATACAAACAATAGAAGAGTGAGTATATTTATACCCACCCTTCTTAAACAGATGAATCCAGTATTGTCCACATCACCTCCATTAAAACGATTCAACCTATATGTTCCACAACTCTTTAAGGTAATTTATTACCATTTTAATATTATTTAATGGGTCCATATTGGTCTGTGCGTCATTTAGTATAATGCACTCCTAAATAAATAATAATTCTCTATAGGACCACTTTATTAAGGTGCTCCACACATTTACTTTTTTTAGCAAGATAGGATAATCATCGTCCCAAATATATATTATATACCTTATTTTTATAGTCGCATATCCTTGTGACACAATTTTTAAGTATGACATATTCTCACCTCAAAAGGCAGTACATTATTATTTTCCCAGCATGTCTATATACCAGGTTATCTTTTCAAGTACATCCCCCCTCACGATTTGATAGACTAATCATTTATACTACTAAATATATAGCTTTCACATACGGCACATCCTTATATTGTAAGGTAGCACATTCCACTATTAGGGAGTTGTGTATACTAGGTGATTTATCTAGCTACAATTTTCCCTCTCACAATTAGATAGACTAATTATTCACATAATTATCTTATTGACAGTACATTGGTATTTAATCATATCCAATGTATTAGTTATGTACTTGTACATATTTTAGATAAACCCCTTTGGATTCATCCTACGGCGTATTTTAAGATATTAATTTCAAATACAAATATTCACTTATTCACACAACTATTGACTTAGTTTAGAACGTCATGATGACGTGCTCACACACCTCCACAGGTTGTGGTTATCCCCTAAGGATATACCCAATTGTTTACTATTATTTATTGATACACACCCCTCCATGGCGTATAACCAATTGCGCACTCTTTAACATCGCACACTCACTCATCATGACGAGCTCACCCCCCCCCAGGATGTGGATATTTTTCTAAGGACATACTTAATTGCGCACCAACTACCATTTACTGACACACATCCTCCCACGGCGTATACCCAATCACATACTTCCCTTCATTCACTGACACACACCTTTGATCACGCCTTAGTTCAGAGTAAGGTATCATTGCACTAACAAACGGAGCAACAATCGGCCAACAAACTTATATTAGTTTGTAAATAAGGTACTTTTTTCAACTAAGCTAACAGTCTTTGGCTGCTATATGAAACATTAATAACCCCAAGTTAGAGTGTTCTATCGATCTATTTAACACAAAAAATTGTATTCAGATTGTGAAAAATCAAAAACTACAAAAATGATATGTAAATGTATCAGATGAAAACGTATCGTCCCCAGATCATGATTAGCTTTAAGGTTTTGCACTTATATCACTTATATCATTATAACATAACTATCAAGGCTTTGATTCAGGCTTACCTACAGTTTTAAAAGCCAGGGCTTCCATTAGTTGAACAGATGCCTGAGGAAACAGCCAGTTGGCTGTTACAACAATCAGTTACAACAATTGTTTTTAATCTATTTGGGTGAAGTCTTAACACCCTTTTGTTTTTACAAACCATTTTAATAAATATGTTGTACCGTATGGGAGCCTGAGCATGTCTTACCTACCACACCACCTGGATATCCTGGATACCAACATCCTATTGCAGGATCAGTGTAGCATGGTCACTGATTCCCCAGCTGGCATCAGTTAGCACATTGGTGCTGCTCCCCTTATGAGTATCATTTTAGTACAAGATCTGTTTCATTATTATCTTCGCAGTGTTGCATTAGGAGGCGCCCTCTCTCTTTGTGATCCTTTTCACAGATTCCTGTTGTTTGCTGTATATCCATGAGAGGAGCTGCCCATATTCATCTGAATTGACTTGCACTGGCCACTTTTGGATTGTCATACACAGATGAGCTACAACTAATGATGAATACATCAGGACAATCTTGATCATTTGAATTCATGCCATAAGCCCTCATAAAGACTCAGCTAAGATTTATACTTACAATTGGTGCTTATGATTGGTGACTACAATTTTCTGGTTGTATTTCTCTGTGATTTATGTATATGTTTATCACCTATATAGGTTATATTGTGACAACTTACCTACTATAGCTACACTATACTCACAGATTGTTCTATATGAGATAGATGCATTCACTTTATATTTTTTTCAATACTTTGGTCATATTATAGCGCCCCCTAGGGTTGGACACCTAGGTTTCACCACAGTTGTACATATCTGGATAAGTATATATCAGTAGTAGTTTCACAATGTATAATATTAAAAGCATTCTTGCATTACTGCTGCCATATAGTTCTGACACGTGCACACTCCTGAGCCTGTACATACCTGCCTTTTTCCGCAGAGGATACAGAGTTAACAACATACATTTGATAACATAAGTAAATTAAAAACCTTTTTTTTTTAACGCTCTATTTGAATGATAAAATAAACATTTTGGGTTTAATGTCCCTTTTGCTCTACACAGTAGGCCTTGCATTCGGGTAATTCGTTATTACCCGAATGCATTTAGAGCTGCATTTATTCTTTTGAAAGTGAAACACATTAAAGGGACACTGAACCCAAAAATTTTCTTTTGTGATTCAGATAGAGCATGACATTTTAAGCAACTTTCTAATTTACTCCTATTATTAAATTTTATTCATTCTCTTGGTATCTTTATTTGAAATGCAGGAATGTAAGTTTAGATGCCGGCCCATTTTTGTTGAACAACCTGGGTTCTTGCTGATTGGTGGATAAATTCATCCACCAATATAAAAATGCTGTCCAGAGTCCTGAACCAAAAAAAAGCTTAGATGCCTTCTTTTTCAAATAAAGATATCAAGAGAATGAAGAAAAATTGATAATAGGAGTAAATTAGAAAGTTGCTTAAAATTGCTTAAAATCGCATGCTCTATCTGAATTACAAAATAAAATTTTTGGGTTCAGTGTCCCTTTAAGATCACAGATCTTAGTGTGTTTCACTCTCACAAGAAAAAATGTGACCGAATGCACAGGCCTACTAAATAGCTGTAGGTTCTTGCACGCCAAAAATATAAATTGTCAAAGTCAGAGATTATTTTTATTTATTTATACAGGGAGTGCAGAATTATTAGGCAAGTTGTATTTTTGAGGATTAATTTTATTATTGAACAACAACCATGTTCTCAATGAACAAAAAAACTCATTAATATCAAAGCTGAATAGTTTTGGAAGTAGTTTTTAGTTTGCTTTTAGTTATAGCTATTTTAGGGGGATATCTGTGTGTGCAGGTGACTATTACTGTGCATAATTATTAGGCAACTTAACAAAAAACAAATATATACCCATTTCAATTATTTATTTTTACCAGTGAAACCAATATAACATCTCAACATTCACAAATATACATTTCTGACATTCAAAAACAAAACAAAAACAAATCAGTGACCAATATAGCCACCTTTCTTTGCAAGGACACTCAAAAGCCTGCCATCCATGGATTCGGTCAGTGTTTTGATCTGTTCACCATCAACATTGCGTGCAGCAGCAACCACAGCCTCCCAGACACTGTTCAGAGAGGTGTACTGTTTTCCCTCCTTGTAAATCTCACATTTGATGATGGACCACAGGTTCTCAATGGGGTTCAGATCAGGTGAACAAGGAGGCCATGTCATTAGATTTTCTTCTTTTATACCCTTTCTTGCCAGCCACGCTGTGGAGTACTTGGACGCGTGTGATGGAGCATTGTTCTGCATGAAAATCATGTTTTTCTTGAAGGATGCAGACTTCTTCCTGTACCACTGCTTGAAGAAGGTGTCTTCCAGAAACTGGCAGTAGGACTGGGAGTTAAGCTTGACTCCATCCTCAACCCGAAAAGGCCCCACAAGCTCATCTTTGATGATACCAGTCCAAACCAGTACTCCACCTCCACCTTGCTGGCGTCTGAGTCGGACTGGAGCTCTCTGCCCTTTACCAATCCAGCCACGGGCCCATCCATCTGGCCCATCAAGACTCACTCTCATTTCATCAGTCCATAAAACCTTAGAAAAATCAGTCTTGAGATATTTCTTGGCCCAGTCTTGACGTTTCAGCTTGTGTGTCTTGTTCAGTGGTGGTCGTCTTTCAGCCTTTCTTACCTTGGCCATGTCTCTGAGTATTGCACACCTTGTGCTTTTGGGCACTCCAGTGATGTTGCAGCTCTGAAATATGGCCAAACTGGTGGCAAGTGGCATCTTGGCAGCTGCACGCTTGACTTTTCTCAGTTCATGGGCAGTTATTTTGCGCCTTGGCTTTTCCACACGCTTCTTGCGACCCTGTTGACTATTTTGAATGAAACGCTTGATTGTTCGATGATCACGCTTCAGAAGCTTTGCAATTTTAAGAGTGCTGCATCCCTCTGCAAGATATCTCACTATTTTTGACTTTTCTGAGCCTGTCAAGTCCTTCTTTTGACCCATTTTGCCAAAGGAAAGGAAGTTGCCTAATAATTATGCACACCTGATATAGGGTGTTGATGTCATTAGACCACACCCCTTCTCATTACAGAGATGCACATCACCTAATATGCTTAATTGGTAGTAGGCTTTCGAGCCTATACAGCTTGGAGTAAGACAACATGCATAAAGAGGATGATGTGGTCAAAATACTCATTTGCCTAATAATTCTGCACTCCCTGTATATACTTGTTGAAGACAATTGAACATAAGAACATAAAACAGAATATATACAATTGATGGACAATAATTTAGGAAATTTAAGAAATTTGGGAAGGAATGTTTGTACAGATGCGTTATAAGGCAATAATGAAATATTTAAAATATGTATATATACAGTATCTCACAAAAGTGAGTACATCCCTCACATTTTTGTAAATATTTTATTATATCTTTTCATGTAACAACACTGAAGAAATCACACTTTGCTACAATGTAAAGTAGTGAGTGTACAGCATGTATAACAGTGTAAATTTGCTGTCCCCTTCAAAATAACTCAACACACAGCCATTAATGTCTAAACCGTTGGCAACGAAAGGGAGTGCACCCCTAAGTGGAAATATCAAAATTTGGCCCAATTAGCCATTTTCCCTCCACGGTGTCATGTGACTCGTTAGTGTTATAAGTTCACAGGTGTAATTGGGGAGCAGGTATGTTAAATTTGGTGTTATCGCTCTCACAGTCTCTCATACTGGTCACTGGAAGTTCAACATTGCACAAAACTCTCTGAGGATCTGAAAAAAAGAATTGTTGATCTACATAAAGATGGCCCGGGCTATAAGAAGATTGGCAAGACCCTGAAACTAATCTGCAGCACGGTGGGCAAGACCATACAGCAGTTTCAAAGGACAGGTTCCACCCAGAACAGGCCTCGCCATGGTCGACCGAAGAAGATGAGTTCATGTGCTCAGCATCATATCCCGAGGTTGTCTTTGGGAAATAGACTTATGAGTGCTGCCGGCATTGCTGCAGAGGTTGAAGGGGTGGGGGGTCAGCCCGCAAACAGTTTGCAGAAGACAAGCAGACTAAGGGCATAAATTACTGGAAACATGTCCTGTGGACCGATGACACCAAGGTAAACTTATTTGGTTCAGATGGTGTCAACCGTGTGTGACGGGAACCAGGTGAGGAGTACAAAGACAAGTGTGTCTTGCCTACAATCAAGCATGGTGGTGGGAGTATCATGGTCTGCGGCTGCATGAGTGCTGGCGGCACTGGGGAGCTGCAGTTCATTGATGGAACCATGAATGCCAACATGTACTGTGACATACTGAAGCAGAGCATGATCTCCTCCCTTCGGAGACTTGGCCGCAGGGCAGTATTCCAACATGATAATGACCCCAAACACACCTCCAAAACAACCACTACCTTGCTAAAGAATCTGAGGGTAAAGGTGATGGACTGGCCAAGCATGTCTCCAGACCTAAACCCTATTGAGCATATGGGGGGCATCCTCAAACGGAAGGTGGGGGAGCGCAAGGTCTCTAACATCCACCAGCTCTGTGATGTCATCATGGAGCAGTGGAAGAGGACTCCAGTGGCAATCTGTGAAGCTCTGGTGAACTCCATGCCCAAGAGGGTTAAGGCAGTGCTGGAAAATAATGGTGGCCACACAAAATATTGACATTTTGGGCCCAATTTGGACATTTCCACTTAGGTGTGTGCTCACTTTTGTTGCCAGCGGTTTAGTCATTAATGGCTGCGTGTTGAGTTATTTTGAGGGGACAGCAAATTGACACTGTTATACAGGCTTTACACTCACTACTTATATTGTAGCAAAGTTTCATTTCTTCAGTGTTGTCAAATAAAAAGATATAATAAAATACTTTTTCTTTCATGTAATTAGCAAGAGTCCATGAGCTAGTGACGTATGGGATATACATTCCTACCAGGAGGGGCAAAGTTTCCCAAACCTCAAAATGCCTATAAATACACCCCTCACCACACCCACAAATCAGTTTTACAAACTTTGCCTCCCGTGGAGGTGTGAAGTAAGTTTGTGCTAGATTCTTCGTTGATATGCGCTTCGCAGCAGGCTGGAGCCCGGTTTTCCTCTCAGTGTGCAGTGAATGTCAGAGGGATGTGAAGAGAGTATTGCCTATTTGAATTCAATGATCTCCTTCTACGGGGTCTGTTTCATAGGTTCTCTGTTATCGGTCGTAGAGATTCATCTCTTACCTCCCTTTTCAGATCGACGATATACTCTTATATATACCGTTACCTCTACTGATTCTCGTTTCAGTACTGGTTTGGCTTTCTACTACATGTAGATGAGTGTCCTAGGGTAAGTAAGTCTTATTTTTGTGACACTCTAAGCTATGGTTGGGCACTTTTATATAAAGTTCTAAATATATGTGTTTAAACATTTTTCTCCTGTTAAGTGTGGTCAGTCCACGGGTCATCATTACTTCTGGGATATTAACTCCTCCCCAACAGGAAGTGCAAGAGGATTCACCCACCAGAGCTGCTATATAGCTCCTCCCCTCTACGTCACACCCAGTCATTCTCTTGCACCCAACAAATAGATAGGATGTGTGAGAGGACTGTGGTGATTATACTTAGTTTCATACCTTCAATCAAAAGTTTGTTATTTTATAATAGCACCGGAGTGTGTTATTCCTTCTCTGGTAGAATTTGAAGAAGAATCTACCTGAGTTTTTTCTATGATTTTAGCCGGCGTAGTTAAGATCATATTGCTGTTTCTCGGCCATCTGAGGAGAGGTAAACTTCAGATCAGGGGACAGCGGGCAGATTAATCTGCAAAGAGGTATGTAGCAGCTTATTATTTTCTGACAATGGAATTGATGAGAAAATTCTGCCATACCGATATAATGTAAACTCAGCCTTAAATGCAGTAGCAGCAACTGGTATCAGGCTGTCATGTATGTATATTTTACACCAGTATTCTGGGGAATGGCAACTTCACTGGAATTATACTGTATGCATAAGACTTTAGCCTAATTTGCAAGGACTAGCAACAGGCTTTTTAATAACACTTAATTTATTTAATGTTAAACGTTTTTTGCTGGCATGTAAAATCGTTTAATTTTCTGAGGTACTGGGTGAAAAAATGTTTTGGGCACTATTTTTTTCCACTTGGCAGTCGTTTTATTTAATTTAAGACAGTTTACTGATCTCTCTCACTGTTGTGTGTGAGGGGGAGGGGCCTTTTTTGGCGCTTTTGCTACGCATCAAAAAATTCAGTCAGAAGTTTATTGTCTTCCCTGCATGATCCGGTTCATCTCTACAGAACTCAGGGGTCTTCAAAACTTATTTTGAGGGAGGTAATCACTCACAGCAGAGCTGTGAGATTGTAGTTGACTGTGATAAAAAACGTTTATTTCTGTATTTTTTTTCTGCTATCAGGGTTTGTTATCCTTTGCTAATGGGAGCAATCCCTTGCTAAAATTGTGTTTTTACAAAGATTCGATGCTGTAACTCCTCAGTTTATTAATTTTCAACTGTCATAACTTTTTCTGTGCTTCTTATAGGCACAGTACGTTTTCATATTATAGTAAATTACTTGAAAAGTATTTCCAAGTTGCTAGTTTATTTGCTAGTGTGTTAAACATGTCTGATTCAGAGGAAGATATCTGTGCTATATGTGCTAAAGCCAAAGTGGAGCCCAATAGAAATTTATGTACTAACTGTATTGATGCTACTTTAAATAAAAGTCAATCTGTACAAATTGAACATATTTCACCAAACAACGAGGGGAGAGTTATGCCGACTAACTCGTCTCACGTGTCAGTACCTGCATCTCCCGCTCGGGAGGTGCGTGATATTGTAGCGCCGAGTACATCTGGGCGGCCATTGCAAATCACATTGCAGGATATGGCTACTGTTATGACTGAAGTTTTGGCTAAATTACCAGAACTAAGAGGTAAGCGTGATCACTCTGGGGTGAGAACAGAGTGCGCTGATAATATTAGGGCCATGTCAGACACTGCGTCACAATTTGCAGAACATGAGGACGGAGAGCTTCATTCTGCGGGTGACGGTTCTGATCCAAACAAACTGGATTAAGACATTTCAAATTTTAAATTTAAGCTGGAAAACCTCCGTGTATTACTAGGGGAGGTGTTAGCGGCTCTGAATGATTGTAACACAGTTGCAATACCAGAGAAAATGTGTAGGTTGGATAAATATTTTGCGGTACCGTTGAGTACGGACGTTTTTCCTATACCTAAGAGACTTACTGAAATTGTTACTAAGGAGTGGGATAGACCCGGTGTGCCGTTCTCACCCCCTCCTATATTTAGAAAGATGTTTCCAATAGACGCCACCACACGGGACTTATGGCAAACGGTCCCTAAGGTGGAGGGAGCAGTTTCTACTTTAGCTAAGCGTACCACTATCCCGGTGGAGGATAGCTGTGCCTTTTCAGATCCAATGGATAAAAAGTTAGAGGGTTACCTTAAGAAAATGTTTGTTCAACAAGGTTTTATATTGCAACCTCTTGCATGCATTGCGCCTGTCACGGCTGCAGCAGCATTTTGGTTTGAGTCTCTGGAAGAGACACTTGAATCAGCTCCTTTAGATGAGATTACACACAAGCTTAAAGCCCTTAAGTTAGCTAACTCATTTATTTCGGATGCCGTAGTACATTTAACTAAACTTACGGCTAACTTACGGAGCAGCATCAACTTCCTCTGCACCAAAACAGGAAGGAGCTGTTGCTCGTTACAGACAAGGCTGGAGACCTAACCAGTCCTGGAACAAGGGCAAGCAGGCCAGGAAACCTGCTGCTGCCCCTAAGACAGCATGAATTGAGGGCCCCCGATCCGGGAACGGATCTAGTGGGGGGCAGACTTTCTCTCTTCGCCCAGGCTTGGGCAAGAGATGTCCAGGATCCCTGGGCGTTAGAGATCATATCTCAGGGATACCTTCTGGACTTCAAATCCTCTCCCCCAAAAGGGAGATTTCATCTGTCAAGGTTGTCAACAAACCAAATAAAGAAAGAGGCGTTTTTACGCTGTGTACAAGATCTTTTACTAATGAGAGTGATCCATCCGGTTCCGCGGTCGGAACAAGGACAAGGGTTTTACTCAAATCTGTTTGTGGTTCCCAAAAAAAGAGGGAACTTTCAGGCCAATTCTGGATTTAAAAATCCTAAACAAATTCCTAAGAGTTCCATCGTTCAAGATGGAAACTATTCGGACAATCTTACCCATGATCCAAAAGGGTCAGTACATGACCACAGTGGATTTAAAGGATGCTTACCTTCACATACCGATTCACAAAGATCATTACCGGTATCTAAGGTTTGCCTTCCTAGACAGGCATTACCAGTTTGTAGCTCTTCCATTCGGATTGGCTACGGCTCCAAGAATCTTCACGAAGGTTCTGGGTGCTCTTCTGGCGGTACTAAGACCGCGAGGAATTTCGGTAGCTCCGTACCTAGACGACATTCTGATACAAGCTTCAAGCTTTCAAACTGCCAAGTCTCATACAGAGTTAGTACTGGCATTTCTAAGGTCGCATGGATGGAAGGTGAACGAAAAGAAGAGTTCTCTCTTTCCACTCACAAGAGTTCCCTTCTTGGGGACTCTTATAGATTCTGTAGAAATGAAGATTTACCTGACAGAAGACAGGTTAACAAAGCTTCAAAATGCATGCCGTGTCCTTCATTCCATTCAACACCCGTCAGTAGCTCAATGCATGGAGGTGATCGGCTTAATGGTAGCGGCAATGGACATAGTACCCTTTGCACGCCTACATCTCAGACCGCTGCAATTGTGCATGCTAAGTCAGTGGAATGGGGATTACTCAGACTTGTCCCCTACTCTGAATCTGGATCAAGAGACCAGAAATTCTCTTCTATGGTGGCTTTCTCCGCCACATCTGTCATTCAGCAGGCCAGACTGGACAATTGTAACAACAGACGCCAGCCTACTAGGTTGGGGCGCTGTCTGGAATTCTCTGAAGGCTCAGGGACAATGGAATCAGGAGGAGAGTCTCCTGCCAATAAACATTCTGGAATTGAGAGCAGTTCTCAATGCCCTTCTGGCTTGGCCCCAGTTAACAACTCGGGGGTTCATCAGGTTTCAGTCGGACAACATCACGACTGTAGCTTACATCAACCATCAGGGAGGGACAAGAAGCTCCCTAGCAATGATGGAAGTATCAAAGATAATTCGCTGGGCAGAGTCTCACTCTTGCCACCTGTCAGCAATCCACATCCCGGGAGTGGAGAACTGGGAGGCGGATTTCCTAAGTCGTCAGACTTTTCATCCGGGGGAGTGGGAACTTCATCCGGAGGTCTTTGCCCAAATACTTCGACGTTGGGGCAAACCAGAGATAGATCTCATGGCGTCGCGACAGAACGCCAAGCTTCCTCGTTACGGGTCCAGATCCAGGGATCCGGGAGCGGTTCTGATAGATGCTTTGACAGCACCTTGGACCTTCGGGATGGCTTATGTGTTTCCACCCTTCCAGATGCTTCCTCGATTGATTGCCAGAATCAAACAGGAGAGAGCATCAGTGATTCTAATAGCGCCTGCATGGCCACGCAGGACTTGGTATGCAGATCTAGTGGACATGTCATCCTGTCCACCTTGGTCTCTACCTCTGAAACAGGACCTTCTGATCCAGGGTCCCTTCAAACATCAAAATCTAATTTCTCTGAAGCTGACTGCTTGGAAATTGAACGCTTGATCTTATCAAAACGTGGTTTTTCTGAGTCAGTTATTGATACCTTAATACAAGCTAGGAAGCCTGTTACCAGAAAGATTTACCATAAGATATGGCGCAAATACTTATATTGGTGTGAATCCAAGAGTTACTCATGGAGTAAGGTTAGGATTCCTAGGATATTGTCTTTTCTACAAGAAGGTTTAGAAAAGGGTTTATCCGCTAGTTCCTTAAAGGGACAGATTTCAGCTCTGTCCATTCTTTTACACAAACGTCTGTCAGAAGTTCCGGACGTTCAAGCTTTTTGTCAGGCTTTAGCTAGGATCAAGCCTGTGTTTAAAACTGTTGCTCCACCATGGAGTTTGAACTTAGTTCTTAATGTTTTACAGGGTGTTCCGTTTGAACCCCTTCATTCCATTGATATCAAGCTGTTATCTTGGAAAGTTCTGTTTTTAATGGCGATTTCCTCGGCTCGAAGAGTCTCTGAGTTATCTGCCTTACATTGTGATTCTCCTTATCTGATTTTTCATTCAGACAAGGTAGTTCTGCGTACTAAACCTGGGTTCCTACCTAAGGTGGTCACTAACAGGAATATCAATCAAGAGATTGTTGTTCCATCTTTGTGTCCTAATCCTTCTTCGAAGAAGGAACGTCTGCTACACAATCTAGATGTAGTCCGTGCCCTGAAATTTTATCTAAAGGCAACTAAGGATTTTCGACAAACGTCTTCCCTGTTTGTCGTTTATTCTGGTCAGAGGAGAGGTCAAAAAGCTTCGGCTACCTCTCTCTCTTTTTGGCTTCGTAGCATAATATGGTTAGCCTATGAGACTGCTGGACAGCAGCCTCCTGAAAGAATTACAGCACATTCTACTAGAGCTGTGGCTTCCACTTGGGCCTTTAAGAATGAGGCTTCTGTTGAACAGATTTGCAAGGCTGCAACTTGGTCTTCTCTTCATACTTTTTCCAAATTTTCCAAATTTGACACTTTTGCTTCTTCGGAGGCTGTTTTTGGGAGAAAGGTTCTTCAGGCAGTGGTTCCTTCCGTATAAAGAGCCTGCCTGTCCCTCCCGTCATCCGTGTACTTTAGCTTTGGTATTGGTATCCCAGAAGTAATGATGACCCGTGGACTGACCACACTTAACAGGAGAAAACAAAATTTATGTTTACCTGATAAATTCCTTTCTCCTGTAGTGTGGTCAGTCCACGGCCCGCCCTGTTTTTTATGGCAGGTCTAAAAAATTTTTTAAATTATACTCCAGTCACCACTGCACCCTTTGGCTTCTCCTTTCTCGTTGGTTCTTGGTCGAATGACTGGGTGTGACGTAGAGGGGAGGAGCTATATAGCAGCTCTGCTGGGTGAATCCTCTTGCACTTCCTGTTGGGGAGGAGTTAATATCCCAGAAGTAATGATGACCCGTGGACTGACCACACTACAGGAGAAAGGAATTTATCAGGTAAACATAAATTTTGTTATTTGCCTTGATTCAGGATGTTCGATATTCCTTATTTCAGACAGTCAGTTTCATTATTTGAGATAATGCATATGAATAATCAATTTTTCCTACCTTAAAATTTGACTTTTTTTTCCTGTGGGCTGTTAGGCTCGCGGGGGCTGAAAATGCTTCTTTTTATTGCGTCATTTTTGGCGCTGACTTTCTTCTGTTAAGTGTGATCAGTCCACGGGTCATCATTACTTCTGGGATATTACTCCTCCCCAACAGGAAGTGCAAGAGGATTCACCCAGCAGAGCTGCATATAGCTCCTCCCCTCTACGTCACTCCCAGTCATTCTCTTGCACCCAGCGACTAGATAGGATGTGTGAGAGGACTATGGTGATTATACTTAGTTTTATATCTTCAATCAAAAGTTTGTTATTTTAAAATAGCACCGGAGTGTGTTATTACCTCTCTGGCAGAGTTTGAAGAAGAATCTACCAGAGTTTTGCTATGATTTTAGCCGGAGTAGTTAAGATCATATTGCTGTTCTCGGCCATCTGAGGAGTGAGGTAAACTTCAGATCAGGGGACAGCGGGCAGATGAATCTGCATAGAGGTATGTAGCAGTTTTTATTTTCTGACAATGGAATTGATGAGAAAATCCTGCCATACCGATATAATGTCATGTATGTATACTTTACACTTCAGTATTCTGGGGAATGGTACTTCACTAGAATTACACTGTAAGAAATACATAAAGCTGTTTAATAACTAGAGATTATGTTTAACGTTTTTGCTGGAATGTAAAATCGTTTTCATTTGCTGAGGTACTGTGTGAATAAATGTTTGGGCACTATTTTTCCACTTGGCAGTTGCTTAATCTGTTTTCTGACAGTTTCTGTTCTCCCTCACTGCTGTGTGTGAGGGGGAGGGGCCGTTTTTTTGGCGCTTTTTCTATGCATCAAATATTTCAGTCAGCAACTCATTGTATTCCCTGCATGATCCGGTTCATCTCTACAGAGCTCAGGGGTCTTCAAAACTTATTTTGAGGGAGGTAATTTCTCTCAGCAGAGCTGTGAGAATTATAGTTTGACTGAGATAAAAAACGTTTATTCTGTAATTTGTTTCCTGCTTTCAGAATTTGTTATCTTTGCTAATGGGATTAAACCTTTGTTAAAGTTGTGTTGTTTACAAGGATTGAGGCTATAACTGTTTCAATTTATTAATTTTCAACTGTCATAGATCTTCTGTGCTTCTTAAAGGCACAGTACATTTTAATATTATTCTAATTGAATTGTATTTCCAAGTTGCAAGTTTATTTGCTAGTGTGTTAAACATGTCTGATTCAGAGGATGATACCTGTGTCATTTGTTGCAATGCCAAAGTGGAGCCTAATAGAAATTTATGTACAAACTGTATTGATGCTACTTTAAATAAAAGTCAATCAGTACAAATTGAACAAATTTCACCAAACAACGAGGGGAGAGTTATGCCGACTAACTCGCCTCACGTGTCAGTACCTACATCTCCCGCTCAGAGGGAGGTGCGTGATATTGTAGCGCCGAGTACATCTGGGCGGCCATTACAAATCACATTACAGGATATGGCTACTGTTATGACTGAGGTTTTGGCTAAATTACCAGAACTAAGAGGTAAGCGTGATCACTCTGGGGTGAGAACAGAGTGCGCTGATAATATTAGGGCCATGTCAGACACTGCGTCACAGGGGGCAGAACATGAGGACGGAGAACTTCATTCTGTGGGTGACGGTTCTGATCCAAACAGACTGGATTCAGATATTTCAAATTTTAAATTTAAACTGGAAAACCTCCGTGTATTACTAGGGGAGGTGTTAGCGGCTCTGAATGATTGTAACACATTTGCAATACCAGAGAAAATGTGTAGGTTGGATAAATATTTTGCGGTACCGACGAGTACTGAGGTTTTTCCTATACCTAAGAGACTTACTGAAATTGTTACTAAGGAGTGGGATAGACCCGGTGTGCCGTTCTCACCCCCTCCGATATTTAGAAAAATGTTTCCAATAGACGCCACCACAAGGGACTTATGGCAAACGGTCCCTAAGGTGGAGGGAGCAGTTTCTACCTTAGCTAAGCGTACCACTATCCCGGTGGAGGATAGCTGTGCTTTTTCAGATCCAATGGATAAAAAGTTAGAGGGTTACCTTAAGAAAATGTTTGTTCAACAAGGTTTTATATTGCAACCCCTTGCATGCATTGCGCCGATCACGGCTGCAGCGGCATTCTGGATTGAGTCTCTGGAAGAGAACATTGGTTCAGCTACTCTGGACGACATTACGGACAGGCTTAGAGTCCTTAAACTAGCTAATTCATTCATTTCGGAGGCCGTAGTACATCTTACTAAACTTACGGCGAAGAATTCAGGATTCGCCATTCAGGCACGCAGGGCGCTGTGGCTAAAATCCTGGTCAGCTGATGTTACTTCTAAGTCTAAATTGCTTAATATACCTTTCAAAGGGCAGACCTTATTCGGGCCCGGGTTGAAAGAGATTATCGCTGACATTACAGGAGGTAAAGGCCATGCCCTGCCTCAGGACAAAGCCAAAGCCAAGACTAGACAGTCTAATTTTCGTTCCTTTCGTAATTTCAAAGCAGGAGCAGCATCAACTTCCTCTGCACCAAAACAGGAAGGAGCTGTTGCTCGCTACAGACAAGGCTGGAAACCTAACCAGTCCTGGAACAAGGGCAAGCAGACTAGGAAACCTGCTGCTGCCCCTAAAACAGCATGAATTGAGGGCCCCCGATCCGGGATCGGATCTAGTGGGGGGCAGACTTTCTCTCTTCGCCCAGGCTTGGGCAAGAGATGTTCAGGATCCCTGGGCGCTAGAGATAATATCTCAGGGATACCTTCTGGACTTCAAATACTCTCCTCCAAGAGAGAGATTTCATCTGTCAAGATTGTCAACAATCCAGACAAAGAAAGAGGCGTTTCTACGCTGCGTACAAGAGCTCTTGTTAATGGGAGTAATCCATCCAGTTCCACGATCGGAACAGGGACAGGGGTTTTACTCAAATCTGTTTGTGGTTCCCAAAAAAGAGGGAACTTTCAGACCAATCCTGGACTTAAAGATCCTAAACAAATTCCTAAGAGTTCCATCGTTCAAGATGGAGACTATTCGGACAATTTTACCTATGATCCAAGAGGGTCAATACATGACCACTGTAGATTTAAAAGATGCTTACCTTCACATACCGATTCACAAAGATCATTATCGGTACCTAAGGTTTGCCTTCCTAGACAGGCATTACCAGTTTGTGGCTCTTCCATTCGGATTGGCTACAGCTCCAAGAATCTTCACAAAGGTTCTGGGTGCTCTTCTGGCGGTACTAAGACCGCGGGGAATCTCGGTAGCTCCATACCTAGACGACATTCTGATACAAGCTTCAAGCTTTCAAACTGCCAAGTCTCATACAGAGTTAGTGCTGGCATTTCTAAGGTCACATGGATGGAAGGTGAACGAAAAGAAAAGTTCACTCGTTCCACTCACAAGAGTTCCCTTCCTGGGGACTCTTATAGATTCTGTAGAAATGAAGATTTACCTGACAGAGGACAGGCTAACAAGACTTCAAAGTGCTTGCCGCACCCTTCATTCCATTCAACACCCGTCAGTGGCTCAATGCATGGAGGTAATCGGCTTAATGGTAGCGGCAATGGACATAGTACCCTTTGCATGCTTATACCTCAGACCACTGCAACTGTGCATGCTAAGTCAGTGGAATGGGGATTACTCAGACTTATCCCCTTCTCTGAATCTGGATCAAGAGACCAGAAATTCTCTTCTATGGTGGCTTTCTCGGCCACATCTGTCCAGGGGGATGCCATTCAGCAGACCAGACTGGACAATTGTAACAACAGACGCCAGCCTTCTAGGTTGGGGTGCCGTCTGGAATTCTCTGAAGGCTCAGGGACAATGGAGTCAGGAGGAGAGTCTCCTGCCAATAAACATTCTGGAATTGAGAGCAGTTCTCAATGCCCTCCTGGCTTGGCCCCAGTTGACAACTCGGGGGTTCATCAGGTTTCAGTCGGACAACATCACGACTGTAGCTTACATCAACCATCAGGGAGGGACAAGAAGCTCCCTAGCTATGATGGAAGTATCAAAGATAATTTGCTGGGCAGAGTCTCACTCTTGCCACCTGTCAGCAATCCACATCCCGGGAGTGGAGAACTGGGAGGCGGATTTCTTAAGTCGTCAGACTTTTCATCCGGGGGAGTGGGAACTTCATCCGGAGGTCTTTGCCCAAATACTTCGACGTTGGGGCAAACCAGAGATAGATCTCATGGCGTCTCGACAGAACGCCAAGCTTCCTCGTTACGGGTCCAGATCCAGGGATCCAGGAGCAGTCCTGATAGATGCTCTGACAGCACCTTGGGACTTCAGGATGGCTTACGTGTTTCCACCCTTCCCGTTGCTTCCTCGATTGATTGCCAGAATCAAACAAGAGAGAGCATCAGTGATTCTAATAGCACCTGCGTGGCCACGCAGGACTTGGTATGCAGACCTGGTGGACATGTCATCCTGTCCACCTTGGTCTCTACCTCTGAAACAGGACCTTCTGATACAGGGTCCCTTCAAACATCAAAATCTAACTTCTCTGAAGCTGACTGCTTGGAAATTGAACGCTTGATTTTATCAAGACGTGGATTTTCTGAGTCAGTTATTGATACCTTAATACAGGCTAGGAAACCTGTTACCAGAAAGATTTGCCATAAGATATGGCGTAAATACCTATATTGGTGTGAATCCAAAGGTTACTCTTGGAGTAAGGTTAGGATTCCTAGGATATTGTCTTTTCTACAAGAAGGTTTAGAAAAGGGTTTATCTGCTAGTTCATTAAAGGGACAGATCTCAGCTCTGTCCATTCTGTTACACAAACGTCTGTCAGAAGTTCCTGACGTCCAGGCTTTTTGTCAGGCTTTGGCCAGAATTAAGCCTGTGTTTAAAACTGTTGCTCCACCATGGAGTTTAAACCTTGTTCTTAATGTTTTACAGGGCGTTCCGTTTGAACCCCTTCATTCCATTGATATAAAGTTGTTATCTTGGAAAGTTCTATTTTTAATGGCTATTTCCTCGGCTCGAAGAGTCTCTGAATTATCAGCCTTACATTGTGATTCTCCTTATTTGATTTTTCATTCGGATAAGGTAGTCCTGCGTACTAAACCTGGGTTCTTACCTAAGGTAGTTACTAACAGGAATATCAATCAAGAGATTGTTGTTCCTTCTTTATGCCCAAATCCTTCTTCAAGGAAGGAACGTCTACTGCACAACCTGGATGTAGTCCGTGCTCTAAAATTTTACTTACAGGCAACTAAGGAATTTCGACAAACGTCTTCTCTGTTTGTCATTTACTCTGGGCAGAGGAGAGGTCAAAAAGCTTCCGCTACCTCTCTTTCTTTTTGGCTTCGTAGCATAATTCGTTTAGCTTATGAGACTGCTGGACAGCAGCCTCCTGAAAGAATTACAGCTCATTCTACTAGAGCTGTGGCTTCCACTTGGGCCTTCAAGAATGAGGCCTCTGTTGAACAGATTTGCAAGGCTGCAACTTGGTCTTCGCTTCATACTTTTTCCAAATTTTACAAATTTGACACTTTTGCTTCATCGGAGGCTATTTTTGGGAGAAAGGTTCTTCAGGCAGTGGTTCCTTCTGTATAAAGAGCCTGCCTATCCCTCCCGTCATCCATGTACTTTTGCTTTGGTATTGGTATCCCAGAAGTAATGATGACCCGTGGACTGATCACACTTAACAGAAGAAAACATAATTTATGCTTACCTGATAAATTCCTTTCTTCTGTAGTGTGATCAGTCCACGGCCCGCCCTGTTTTTAAGGCAGGTAAATATTTTTTAATTTATACTCCAGTCACCACTTCACCCTTGGCTTTTCCTTTCTCGTTGGTCCTTGGTCGAATGACTGGGAGTGACGTAGAGGGGAGGAGCTATATGCAGCTCTGCTGGGTGAATCCTCTTGCACTTCCTGTTGGGGAGGAGTAATATCCCAGAAGTAATGATGACCCGTGGACTGATCACACTACAGAAGAAAGGAATTTATCAGGTAAGCATAAATTATGTTTTTTTGGCGCAAAAATTTTCTTTCTCATTTCCGGCGTCATACTTGTCGCCGGAAGTTGCGTAATTTTTTTGACGTTTTTTGCGCCAAAAATGTTGGCGTCACCGGATGTGGCGTCATTTTTGGCGGCAAAAGCATTTAGGCGCCAAATAATGTGGGCGTCTTTTTTGGCGCTAAAAAATATGGGCGTCATTATTGTCTCCACATTATTTAAGTCTCATTGTTTATTTGCTTCTGGTTGCTAGAAGCTTGTTCATTGGCATTTTTCCCATTCCTGAAACTGTCATTTAAGGAATTTGATCAATTTTGCTTTATATGTTGTTTTTTCTATTACATATTGCAAGATGTCTCAGATTGACCCTGAATCAGAAGCTACTTCTGGAAAATCGCTGCCTGATGCTGGATCTACCAAAGTTAAGTGTATTTGTTGTAAACTTGTGGTAACTGTTCCTCCGGCTGTTGTTTGTGATGAATGTCATGACAAACTTGCTAATGCAGATAATATTTCCTTTAGTAATGTTCCATTACCTGTTGCTGTTCCATCAACATCTAATACTCAGGGTGTTCCTGTTAACATAAGAGATTTTGTTTCTAAATCTATTAGGAAGGCTATGTCTGTTATTCCTCCTTCCAGTAAACGAAAAAGGTCTTTTAAAACTTCTCATTTTTCAGATGAATTTTTAAATGAACATCATCATTCTGATTCTGTTTCTGATAATGATTTTTCTGGTTCAGAGGATTCTGTTTCAGAGATTGATACTGATAAATCTTCATATTTATTTAAAATGGAATTTATTCATTTTTTACTTAAAGAAGTCTTAATTGCATTAGAAATAGAGGAATCTGGTCCTCTTTATACTAAATCTAAACGTTTAAATACGGTTTTTAAACCTCCTGTAGTTATTCCGGAGGTTTTTCCCGTCCCTAATGCTATTTCTGAAGTAATTTCCAGGGAATGGAATAATCTGGGTAATTCATTTACTCCTTCTAAACGGTTTAAGCAATTATATCCTGTGCCATCTGACAGATTAGAGTTTTGGGACAAAATCCCTAAGGTTGATGGGGCTATCTCTACTCTTGCTAAACGTACTGCTATTCCTACGGCAGATAGTACTTCCTTTAAGGATCCTTTAGATAGGAAAATTGAATCCTTTCTAAAAAAAGCTTACTTGTGTTCAGGTAATCTTCTTAGGCCTGCTATATCTTTGGCGGATGTTGCTGCAGCTTCAACTTTCTGGTTGGAGGCTTTAGCACAAAAAGTAACAGATCATAATACTCATAGCATTGTTAATCTTCTTCAACATGCTAATAACTTTATTTGTGATGCCATCTTTGATATCATTAGGGTTGATGTCAGGTATATGTCTTTAGCTATTTTAGCTAGAACCGCTTTATGGCTTAAAACTTGGAATGCTGATATGTCTATTAAGTCAACTTTGCTTTCCCTTTGTTTCCAAGGTAATAAATTGTTTGGTTCACAGTTGGATTCTATTATTTCAACTGTTACTGGGGGGAAAGGAACTTTTTTACTACAGGATAAAAAATCTAAAGGTAAATATAGGGCTGCTAATCGTTTTCGTTCCTTTCGTCACAATAAGGAACAAAAGCCTGATCCTTCCCCTACAGGATCGGTATGAGTTTGGAAACCATCTCCAGTCTGGAATAAATCCAAGCCTTTTAGAAAGCCTAAGCCAGCTCCCAAGTCCACATGAAAGTGCGGCCCTCATTCCAGCCCAGCTGATAGGGGTCAGATTACGATTTTTCAAAGAAATTTGGATTTTCGATTCACAATCTTTGGATTCAGAACATTGTTTCACAAGGGTACAGAATAGGCTTCAAGATAAGGCCTCCTGCAAGAAGATTTTTTCTTTCCCGTGTTCCAATAAATCCAGTGAAGGCTCAAGTGTTTCTGAAATGTGTTTCAGATCTAGAGTTGGCTGGAGTAATTGTGCCAGTTCCAGTTCTGGAACAGGGTCTGTGGTTTTACTCAAATCTATTCATTGTACCAAAGAAGGAGGATTCCTTCAGACCAGTTCTGGATTTAAAAATATTGAATCGTTATGTAAGAATACCAACATTCAAAATGGTAACTATAAGGACTATTCTGCCTTTTGTTCAGCAAGGGCATTATATGTCCACAATAGATTTACAAGATGCATATCTGCATATTCCGATTCATCCAGATCACTATCAGTTTCTGAGATTCTCTTTTCTAGACAAGCATTACCAGTTTGTGGCTCTGCCGTTTGGCCTAGCAACAAATCCAAGGATTTTTACAAAGGTTCTCGGTGCCCTACTATCTGTAATCAGAGAACAGGGTATTGTGGTATTTCCTTATTTGGACGATATCTTGGTACTTGCTCAGTCTTCACATTTAGCAAAATCTCATACGAATCGACTTGTATCGTTTCTTCGAGAACATGGTTGGAGGATCAATTTACCAAAGAGTTTGTTGATTCCTCAGACAAGGGTAACCTTTTTAGGTTTCCAGATAGATTCAGTGTCCATGACTCTATCGTTGACGGACAAGAGACGTCTGAAATTGGTTTCAGCTTGTCGAAACCTTCAGTCTCAATCATTCCCTTCGGTAGCCTTATGCATGGAAATTCTAGGTCTTATGACTGGTGCATCGGACGCGATCCCCTTTGCTCGTTTTCACATGCGAGCTCTTCAGCTCTGTATGCTGAACCAGTGGTGCAGGGATTATACAAAGATATCACAATTAATATCTTTAAAACCGAATGTACGACACTCTCTGACGTGGTGGACAGACCACCATTGTTTAGTTCAGGGGGCTTCTTTTGTTCTTCCGACCTGGACTGTGATCTCAACAGATGCAAGTCTGACAGGTTGGGGAGCTGTATGGGGGTCTCTGACAGCGCAGGAGGTTTGGGAATCTCAGGAGGCGAGATTACCAATCAACATTTTGGAACTCCGTGCGATTTTCAGAGCTCTTCAGTCATGGCCTCTTCTAAAGAGAGAGTCGTTCATTTGTTTTCAGACGGACAATGTCACAACCGTGGCATATGTCAATCATCAAGGAGGGACTCGCAGTCCTCTGGCTATGAAAGAAGTATCTCGAATACTTGTATGGGCGGAATCCAGCTCCTGTCTAATTTCTGCGGTTCACATCCCAGGTATAGACAATTGGGAAGCGGATTATCTCAGTCGCCAAACATTACATCCGGGCGAATGGTCTCTTCACCCAGAGGTATTTCTTCAGATTTTTCAAATCTGGGGACTTCCAGAAATAGATCTGATGGCTTCTCATCTAAACAAGAAGCCTCCCAGGTATCTGTCCAGATCCAGGGATCCTCAGGCGGAAGCAGTGGATGCATTGTCACTTCCTTGGAAGTATCATCCTGCCTATATCTTTCCGCCTCTAGTTCTTCTTCCAAGAGTGATTTCCAAGATTCTAAAGGAGCGTTCGTTTATTCTGCTGGTGGCTCCAGCATGGCCTCACAGGTTTTGGTATGCGGATCTTGTTCGGATGGCTGCTTGCCAACCGCGGACTCTCCCGTTAAGACCAGACCTTCTATCACAAGGTCCTTTTTTCCATCAGGATCTCAAATCCTTAAATTTGAAGGTATGGAGATTGAACGCTTGATTCTCAGTCATAGCGGTTTCTCTGACTCCGTAATTAATACTATGTTACAGGCTCGTAAATCTGTGTCTAGGAAGATATATTATCGAGTCTGGAAGACTTACATTTCTTGGTGTTCTTCTCATCATTTTTCTTGGCATTCTTTTAGATTTACTAGAATTTTACAGTTTCTTCAGGATGGTTTGGATAAAGGTTTGTCTGCAAGTTCCTTGAAAAGACAAATCTCTGCTCTTTCTGTTCTTTTTCACAGAAAGATTGCTAATCTTCCTGATATTCATTGTTTTGTACAGGCTTTGGTTCGTATAAAACCTGTCATTAAGTCAATTTCTCCTCCTTGGAGTTTGAATTCGGTTCTGGGGGCTCTTCAAGCTCCTCCGTTTGAACCTATGCATTCGCTGGATATTAAATTACTTTCTTGGAAAGTTTTGTTTCTTTTGGCCATCTCTTCTGCTAGAAGAGTTTCTGAATTATCTGCTCTTTCTTGTGAGTCTCCTTTTCTGATTTTTCATCAGGATAAGACGGTTTTGCGAACTTCATTTAAATTTTTACCTAAGGTTGTGAATTCTAGCAACATTACTAGAGAAATTGTGGTTCCTTCATTGTGTCCTAATCCTAAGAACTGTAAGGAAAGATTGTTGCATTCTTTGGATGTAGTTAGAGCTTTGAAATGTTATGTTGAAGCTACTAAAGATTTCCGAAAGACTTCTAGTCTATTTGTTATCTTTTCTGGTTCTAGGAAAGGTCAGAAGGCCTCTGCCATTTCTTTGGCGTCTTGGTTAAAGTCTTTGATTCATCATGCTTATGTTGAGTCGGGTAAAACTCCGCCTCAGAGGATTACAGCTCATTCGACTAGGTCAGTTTCTACTTCCTGGGCATTTAGAAATGAAGCTTCGGTTGATCAGATTTGCAAAGCAGCAACTTGGTCTTCTTTGCATACTTTTACTAAAGTCTACCATTTTGATGTGTTTTCTTCTTCTGAAGCAGTCTTTGGTAGAAAAGTACTTCAGGCAGCTGTTTCAGTTTGATTCTTCTGCTTATAATTTCAGTTTGTTTCATTATAAGATTTAAACTTTGTTTGGGGTGTGGATTATTTTTCAGTGGAATTGGCTGTCTTTATTTTATCCCTCCCTCTCTAGTGACTCTTGCTTGGAAGATCCACATCTTGGGTATTAATTATCCCATACGTCACTAGCTCATGGACTCTTGCTAATTACATGAAAGAAAACATAATTTATGTAAGAACTTACCTGATAAATTCATTTCTTTCATATTAGCAAGAGTCCATGAGGCCCACCCTTTTTGTGGTGGTTATGATTTTTTTGTATAAAGCACAATTATTCCAATTCCTTATTTTTTATGCTTTCACACTTTTTTCTTATCACCCCACTTCTTGGCTATGCGTTAAACTGATTCGTGGGTGTGGTGAGGGGTGTATTTATAGGCATTTTGAGGTTTGGGAAACTTTGCCCCTCCTGGTAGGAATGTATATCCCATACGTCACTAGCTCATGGACTCTTGCTAATATGAAAGAAATTAATTTATCAGGTAAGTTCTTACATAAATTTACGTTATTTATAACGTTATTTATAAAAATGTGAGGGGTGTACTCACTTTTGTGAGATACTGTGTATGTATATGTGTGTAATATATATATATATATATATATATATATATATATCTATCAACACACTTTATAAATATGATATTAAACGTTGGATATTTATTGCCTGGGAGTGCTTGCATTTGGTGGAGTTCTCTTTGTAAGGCCTGAACATTGCAGTCAACAATGAACAATATGTATATCTTTAGCAAGGGTTCTAACAGGTGTTCTTTGTTTCTGCTGTAGCATATAGAAATATATACAGAGCAGTGGGAAGCTGATGTCTGCATGTAGGGGCTTGTCATTTAGCAGAGGAGTGCTACGTCTAGGGAGGCTGCAAGCACATTTAGCAATGACTTCCAACAACTTTTGCAAAGCTACCTCACCGGATAACAATACTTCAGATGATGGTGCCGTGACTGCCGGTATTATCATTATAGGGGATGAGATTCTTAAGGTATGTGAAACATAAATATACAGATAGGATTGAGTGAAGTGTGATTTTTCTTTTCTTTGCTTTCTTTTCTTTTAAGTTGTTGTTTAGAAAAACAAGACATCTCTCCTACAAAACAAATTGGACCACTCAACCACTCCCTCCTCCTACGCTTGGTTCTGGTTCTGGCCAAGAAGGTGGGGGGCTAGTGAGTATTATCCAGGGAAATTAGCCAAGATATCAAATGTGCTTTTATATGGTTGATAAGTTCTAGTTATTTTGGCTCTCCCTGGCTGACCATTGAGCTGACTGTAAAACAGTATACCACAAAAGATATGGGTGGGAAAAAAAGAGGTCAAGAAAAACAGTACTGCAAAAAGAAAAACAATTTATTCAGAGACTACATAAAACAGAAACCTGTGTCCGAATTAAGAAGAAGATGATTGCTGGACATCTAGTTTATAATGGGAGAGGAGGAGACTTCCAGACTGCTGCTTGGCAAATCTTATCCAAGAAGCATCTGCCTGAAAAGCCCAAGAAGTAGCCATAGCCCTGGTATAGTGTGCCTGAAGTCCCTCTTGTACCAGTTCTTGCTTTTTGCTGGTAAGCCTTTGGGTTTTCTATCTCGAAAGAGTACTGGCAGGTGCCTTGCCGAAGCTGGTGATGGACCACATAACTTCTTTCCTGATGAGGTTAATAAACACTACATCCAACCGGTAAACTGGCCTTCCAGCCATCTCCTTTTTGTCAGGACAAAAACATGGTAAAAAAATTAATATATTCTTTGAATTTATAAAATTCCAAAACGTTGGGTAAAAAAAACAGGCATGGCATGGACAACTTTATCCTGATAAAAGGCTTATAACTCAAATGCTTTGTGTGATGAGATAATGGCCACCAGAAATGTGGTCTAAAGTGTAAGAAACCACAAAAAGTCTTCTCATATCAGTCTAATGAAGCTTCTATTAATTCCAATACTAAAGGAAGATCCCACATTGGAATAATAGATCTAGAAGTTGGCTAGATTATTTGAATAATGAGTGGCTATTGAGCCCACTTGATCCCAGAAATGGCAGAGATAGCAGATACAGGTATACCCCGCTCATACAGCGGGTTAGGGACCGGAGCCCCGCTGTAAAGTGAAAACCGCCTTAAAGTGAAACGAGGCAGTTTTAGCTTTCTTTTCACTTGCCAGTGTGTTTGAAAGCTTGAAAACATGTTTGAACTAACATATATTAGGGGTGCAATAGTGCTAAGTTTAGTTTAACACTCACACAGCACAGTATTCAATTAGTATTAAAGAAAAACTGTACCTGTAAAATAGTGACAATTACTGTATTAAAATTTGCCAGACTATAGCACTGAGACACAGATTGCACTGTAATGCTGTAAACAAAATGAATTGTGCATAACAAAATAGTGCCAGTCACTTTTCTCACAAACTCATGAAGATTACAGCACTGTTTCAAATTCCTTGGAGGTTGAACTTCAGCTCCACAAAGCGCTGTATTAGTGAAGCGCTGTAAAGTGAAGCGCTGTAAAGTGAAGTATACCTGTACTTGAACCTTGAGAGCAGCCAGGCTTTTAGTTTTAATTTAAAGGGACATTCTACTCCAGAATTTTTATTATTTAAAAAGATAATCAAGAAAATCCCTTTATTACCCATTCCCCAGTTTTGCATAACCAACATGGTTATATTAATATATTTTTTTTTTACCTCAGTGATTACCTTGTTTCTAAGTGTCTGCAGACTGCCCCCTTATTTCAGTTATTTTGGCAGACTTGCATTTTAGCCAATCAGTGTTAACTCATAAATAACTCAATGTGAGTGAGGACAATTATCTATATTGCATATATGAACTAGCGCTGTCTAGCTGTAATCAAAATGCACTGAGATAAGAGACGGCCTTCAAGGGCATCGGAATTGGCATATAAGCCTACCTAGGTTTAGATTTCAGCAAACAATACCAAGAGAACAAAGCAAATGTGATGATAAAAGTAAATTGGAAAGTTGTTTAAAATTGCATGCCCTGTCTGAAGCATGAAACCTTAATTTTGACTAGACTGTCCCTTTAACCCCTTGGCGACTGAGGGTGTCAGTTAATGACCAAGGACGTGCCCACATCCTCTGGGGTTTCAAGCACTGGAATCGATCACGATAGCTTCCAGGGTATTGCAGTGATGCCTCAATGTTAAGGCATCGTGCTATACCCTTTTTTTAGGCAACCAATGCAGAAGGGGCCACTCTGTGGTTCCCTCTGCATCAGCCAGCGATTGTGCCGATTGTTGGTGGGGTGGGAGGGATACGAGGGGAGGGAGGGAGGTGGGTGGGCGGGCCATCGCTGCAGATGAGTTCCGGATCCGGGAGTGCCGGCAGAGGTAGCGTTCACTTGGGCGGGGTGCGCGCTACTGTAATGGATCTTCATGGAGGGTGAGGGAGGGGTGAAATAAGTATTTGGGAAAGGGATCTGGGAGGAGGAGGTGGGGAGTGTATTGAGGGGGGCAGCTACACTACAGAAAAATGGGGTGTTTGCTACAAAATGTTATTTATTTTTGTAAATTCAAAATGGGTACTGGCACGCAGCTGCCAGTACCAAAGTTGGCAACAAATAGGTAGAGGGGGAGAGGGTTAGAGAGCTGTTTGGGGTGGATCAGGATGTTTGGGGGCTTAGGGGGGATCCTATACTGCAGAATATATATGGGGGGAAAAAAAGCCTTTTATTTTAGTACTTACTTTCTGCCAGTACTTAAGATGGCGGTGACAATTGTTCGGTGGGGGAGGGAAGGGAGCTGTTTGAGGGGTCAGGTCGGGATCCAGGGGTGGGATGTTTCAGGTGGGAGGCTGATCTTTACACTAAAGCTAAAATTAACCCTACAAGCTACCTAATTAACCCCTTCACTGCTGGGCATAATACACATGTGGTACACAGCGGCATTTAGCGGCCTTCTAATTGCCAAAAAGCAATGCCAAAGCCATATGTCTGCTATTTCTAAACAGGTGGATCCCAGAGAAGCGTTTACAACCATTTGTGCCATAATTGCACAAGCTGTTTGTAAATAATTTCATTGAGAATCCTAAAGTTTGTGAAAAAGTGAACGATTTTTTTTATTTGATTGCATTTGGTGGTGAAATGGTGGCATGAAATATACCAAATGGGCCTAGATCAATACTTAATGGTTGTCTACTAAAAAAAAATATAAAATATAAGATATGATAAAAATAATGATATCTTTAGAAAGTCCATTTAATGGCGAGAAAAACGGTATATAATATGTGTGACTACAGTAAATGAGTAAGAGGAAAATTACAGCTAAACACAAACACCGCAGAAGTGTAAAAAAAGCCCTGGTCCCAAACGGTAAGAAAATTGAAAAGTGCTGTAGTCACTAAGGGGTTAAAAGACTGGGATGTAGAATTAGACCTTGATGTAGAATATTTGGAGTCTCTGGCAGAATCCAAGAAGAATGAATCGGCCATTTCTGAAGCAGAGGAAACCGTGGCCTGCAAGGCCAAAATGTAGAATCACTATGAAAGTAGATGAGATCCAAGTTTGGTACACCTCACTAAGCTAAGGAACCAGCAAATTTTTAGATCAGAACCCTGGACAGCACTTGTTTAATGGTGAGTGAATTTATCCACCAATCAGCAAAAACAACCCAGGTTGTTCACCAAAAATGGGCCGGCATCTAAACTTACATTCTTGCTTTTCAAATAAAGATAGCAAGAGAATGAATAAAAATGTATAATAGGAGTAAATTAGAAAGTTGCTTAAAATTGCATGCTCTATTTGGGTTCAGTGTCCCTTTAACCCCAGGTGACATACATTGCCATCCTGTTATTTGATTGAAAATCTAGAAGGGCCTGATACACTGCACTGATCTCCAGAATGTTTGAAGGAAGAGTAGACGTTCTTGTCCCCACTTGCCTTACGTATACAGACCTTGGCAATGGGCTTCCTAGCTGAGTTTGCTGGAATCTGTTGGTTCTGAGATTGGTAGACCCTTCATTAATTTCTCTGACTTGATATACCACTGAAGAATACCCCAACGATAATGAAGAAAGTGAATCTTCCATGAGAGACTATAATTATATTTTTTTAACGCCTTAGGAAATGCTATTGAAAGGTGCATGAAGTATAAATATCTGGAAAATTGTACCTTTTCATGATACGTGGATACAAATCCTAGGCAATCTTTATTTTCTCACAATTGATCAGCCATCTGTGAAGTTTAAGGAATTGCAGAACAATGTCCCTGTGCTTTACTGAACTCTTAAGGAAGTAGGATGCTTTCTTGATAAAGCAGAACAAAAAAAGGCCTTCAGACCAAGCTCTGCAATCAAAGGTACCAACTTCAAAATTACTACTGGAGCAGTCAAGACACCAAATAGCAGTACCCTGAATTGGAGATGCCTGTCTGCCACAGTAAATTAAAGAAATTGGTTATGAGCCTGAGCCACAGGTTCATTAAAATAGGCATTATTGAGGTTGATGGAAAGCATGTAAGCTGGAGGAGGGATCAGATTGATGCCAGTGGGTAATGATTACATCTTAAATTTTCAAACCAGTAAATAACTCTATAAACCCCTGAGGTCCAGGAGCGACCTCCATGTGTCATCCTTGATTAGGAATAGGGGAGAGTAGAAGCCCTGAAACCTCTTGAAAATATTGAATTTCTCTGTTATGCAAAAGCTTGTCAATATGGAAAACTGCCTCAAATTTTAGTGAATTGTCTGGGAGTGGAGATCTTAAAAAGTAAAAATAAAGTAGAACTGTTTGAAATTCCAGAAGATAACCAGTTTGAAAGAACCTCTAGAACCTAGGTATCTAAAATGGGCACCCCATAACAGGAGGATTCTGTCTCCCACTGGAGACATCTGGACAGCTGCAACCTCATTGCGACTTGGTCTGCTGAACTTCAGAAACTTGCCCAAGGCCACATACTGTGACTGAAACTTCCCCCTGGGGCCAAAAGGAAAGAACAGCCTTCGAACAGTTGTGATGC